>NW_024884586.1:40323612-40376271 GCF_019232065.1 Centrocercus urophasianus
AGGAGAGGAGAGGAGAGGAGAGGAGAGGAGAGGAGAGGAGAGGAGAGGAGAGGAGAGGAGAGGAGAGGAGAGGAGAGAATACGATCAACTTTGGAATATTGAAGCAGTGCCAGATATTCTTTTCTCCCCTTAGTTTTAATGCCTGTGTACCTGTCTCTTTTTAACATGACACTTCTTTTTAAATGAACCCTTCTGCACGCTCAGAGCATCAATCAAATCAAGAGGACTGCAAGGTGCCCTGTGTGATTTTGCCAGGATTCAGATGAAAACAGTGAATTGAGATTTTATTTTAAATTGTGCCCTTCTGCCCATTTTGCTGAAATCAGACAGAACTTGCAAATTGTACACACTCGTACTTAATGCAAAACATAAATTCTTAATAATAGAGGTTAACACACAGGCAGGCATTTCTGATGCTGAGTTTGAAATTAATTGTCTTCCTATCTCCTCTACCTTACAGAAATTACACATAGTACCACCTCTACTCCTCAAGCTGCGAAATCAATACTTTGAGGAACTGGGCTCTCCGCCTGGTCCTAATCGCTGTATGTTTGGGTTTAACCATCCATTCAAACGATGAACCTTGCAGTTGGAACAGCCTGGGTTTCATTTTACAGCTCTCTCTTTGCAAAACAGCAGTAGACAAGTCCACTAAGCCAAGCACTGTTTAGTACCTCTGTTTCGTTGAATTAGATCAGAGCTCTATTTTGGCATGAGGAACACAAATATTTCCTTTAAGCCCAACTAATATTTGCTTAGTGGAAGCCTGTTTGGGGCACTTTAAATAAGGTCTGTCCCATCACACAATGCCTGCCAAAACTGCAATTAGCCACTGTGCATGGAAAGAAAGAGGAAAAAAAGAAAAAAAAAAGGCAATCTTGGCTTTTGTTTTCTCTCACTAATTTCCTTCCTGTGCTAAAACAGGTACCATCTTTCCAACCTGTCAACTGCAGACAACTTCTTGCAATGCAAAAAGTATTGCATCTCATAAATCAGAAGAACCAAGGAGAAAAAATGCAACTACAGTGAGTTTCCACCCAAATCTGCATAATCACATTGATATTATAAAATACTATAACCATAGGATTCTCTAATTGGCTGATTTCTAAAATTTGGAGGCATGAAAAAAATAGCAGGCAGAGAAATTTAAGAGTTCTGAGAATCCTCTCAGTCTAAAGCTATCATACTGCAATTTCCATGCCTTGATTGAGATATCTCCAGCTGAAGTCTGAAAAGCATCAGGCCACATCTTGTTTGTATTGGAAATACAAGTCAAGAATGCTGTCTATATAAAAGGAGAAATTAGTTCACTGAATCAAAACATTATAGTCAGGTGTTATATTTTAAATATCCTCCTTTTCATATTCAATGGTTACTTTAACAAAATAGAAAGTGAGGGAAAAATCTTTTAAAAAACAGGTCCAGACTTTAAAACCAGTAATCTAAGAGTTCAACCACTGAGCGTTTCTTTGTGTTTGTTTTCTTGTCTGTACTCTATGATTTGCAGAGTTATCCTTTGATATCTTTTTTAGATGTGAATGGTACTTTTTTATTTATTTATTTATTTATTTGATTTGAAATATTTTCGAACTTTCAAAGTGGATCTTTTCAAGAACTTTCCAATACCCTGTCTTGTGCACTGCCAAAATAGAATCATACAACGAATCACAGAATGGCCTGGGTTGAAAAGGACCACAGTGATCATCGAGTTTCAACCCCCTGCTATGTGCAGGGTCACCAACCACTAGATCAAGCTGCCCAGAGCAACATCCAGCCTGGTTTTGAATGCCTCTAGGAATGGGGCATCCACAACCTCCTGATCCAGTGTGTCACCACCCACCATGTGAAAAACTTCCTCCTAACCTAAACCTCCCTCGTCTCAGTTTAAAATCATTCCCTCTTGTCCTATCTCTATCCACCCTTGTAAACAGCTGTTCCCCCTCCTGTTTATAAGCTCCCTTCATGTACTGGAAGGCCACAATGAGCCTTCTCTTCTCCAAGCTAAACAATCCCAGTTCCCTCAACCTTTCCTCATAGGAGAGGTGCTCCAACCCTCTGATCATCTTAATGGCCCTCCTCTGAACCAGTGTACTGGGGTCCCCAGGCCCAGATGCAGTGCTTCAGATGGGGCATCACAAGAGCCAAAATACTGATAGGGCAAAAAGATTCCTCTTCTTTCAGGCAGAACTTGCGGGGGGAAGATTTCAGAGATTTGCCCTACAATAATTGTAACTCAGTGATTATTCATCAAAGTGATCTAGATTAAAATCAGTGTACTATATCAGGCACTAAGGAGATCTCATCATGACTCTCCAGTACCACAAATAAGTTCTGTAATAGAAAGATATTCTGGATTTGGGAGAACATATAAGGGAATGTGACATCGTCTTATTCTTCCTTTCTTTTGATAAAACATTGCTAGAATTTCTTGCTAGTTATGATTAAGAAGGGATATTTTTTCAATGCTCTTAGTTTTTAATTAAGTTATTTTCTACACTTCTCTGATTTATTACTTTGGGATGGTGTTTTCCAAGGCAACTTGTACATGGGACAGAGAGAAAGTATTCCAGTTTAGCTGAGAAAATATTCACCCTTTGCCTTACTAGAGCACATCACTTATCAGTCTCCATTACTACTGGATCCCTCACTCCCCTAAAATCACACAAATGTTGTGGTGTATATACAATGGAGGTCAGAAGCCTCTATATGCAAAATAGGTATAACTGTTACTATTTTAGTGTATGTAGGGAACAAAATTTCATTTTCAATGATAGAGTGTCAGGAGAGCTTCAAACAAAAGATATTGTAAAGTATAAGAAGAAAATAGCTATCAAGTCTTTACATGGAACAAAAACTGAGTTTGTTTAGATAGCTGACAGCATGCTTGCACCATGAAGAACATAGTGTGTGTATATGTTTATATATAGATAACATACATAAGATAACATATTCCCTCTTATTACTACTAGTGATTTTAGGAATACCATTTCCTCTGTGCCACATTGTACATGAATATTGCAGTTTCCACTATTTGTTGTAATCTGGATGTCTGATTCAATTGTTTGGCTATCTTTGGAGGGTGAGTTGTGATAAACAATAGGACCATAACCCAATCTTAAAAGCAATGGGAAATAAAGAACAGGCCCTGTTGTATTTTTGGACAGCTTTGTATGACAATTTCACAGAAAACTATCCTCCTAACCTCTACTTCTGATCTATCAGCTCAGGTACGTTATGGATGAAAGTATGGGTCGATGTGGCTGTATCTACTGAGGTGAATGAGAACTTAAGAGCAGATAGAGAATCATTTCTATAAGGACGAATGCTATTACCACCCAGATACTGGATGCTTCCCTTCCACAGCATTGTGCAACATGCCTTGTGGTTTCTCTCTGGTCTTGAACCCTTGGTAAGCAGCAACTGAGTCTAAGCTGTGAGGTAGGGAGAGGACAGAGTGTTCCATGTTGTCCCTGCCATTCACACACACAATCATTGAAGCTCTCCCCATGTATCTGATCTTCTCTTAGCTGGAGGTGCATGAAAGCTGTGGAGATAAACCTGGATGTATTCTGTACAGCACGGTCTTAAATTTCTTTCTTGGAAATTTGTACATAGTAATATCAATAAACCTCAGACTGAATGGAACTTGTGCTGCGGAAAGGATCTGCATGCATTCAATGCTTAACGAGTGCTTAACTTAATGGGACAAGGACACAATGCGTTGTACACAGGATATCTGTACTACTGAGTTTTCCTGTACATGCTTAAGTAGCCGTAAGTAGGAAAATTCCCAGGAAAGAACAGAAAACAAAAGACGTCAAGTTAAAACTGGACATGTGGTAACCTAATGACAAATACCTCCTTGATTGAGATCCATGTATCATCAATCTTCTCTTGAGCATTTTTCAGCACTACGCTGGCAAATACTGAGAACACTTACAACCATTTTTCCTTTTTTAATGAAAAAAAAAAAAAAAAAGAAAATAGGAAAATTGTAAAATGTGGTAGATGCTAAAGGACAGCATTTAAAAATGATAAAAATATTTTTGCTGTCCTCAGTTAAAAACAAGGGAAAAAAAGAGTGGGGACAAGCATATTCTCAATGAGGCACCTGAAAAAGAAGGTTTCAGGCCAGTCAGAAGCTGGGTTCACACAATACTGTCGATGTCCCAGTTTAATGCTTGACAGCATTAGTGCCAGGACTACTATTTATGTTCCTTTAATCAGTTACACCTTAAAAATCACCTATGCTCAGCATTTATATCAACGAGTTGATAATATTGCTGTCAGGCTCCAATATCGATAGTTATGTTATAATCCAAACTCTCTTAATCTTTTCTCACGCTTGCATTAATGAATCTGTAAGACAACTACTATTACTACAACAACAAAAAGGATGAAGAATTGCTATGAAAATGATGAGTGACCATGGTGGAAAAAAATTCCATCCTTTTTTTTGATTTTGTGAACCATTTCAATTTGCCTTTAGCCTTCTCTTTTTCTATCTGACTTTGAAGACACTGTCAGCACATCCTACTGATTTTCTCACAGGCTACTTGTGTGTCTGAAAATATTTTTAGGTCCTATGAAAGTGTGAGGCAGGTAACCTCTTCCTTAAGCAGCTGGACAAAAGGAGAGAAGGAGGAAGAGACAGAGAAGAAAGAAATCTTGGTTAGATTCTGGTGAGAGGAGACAAAGTGTTTTTTCTTGCCCATTTTTCTTTTCCTGCACCCACCCTTACAGCTGACAGCCTAAGCTTTTTTCTATTGTAAATAAAACCTTTCTTGGGTTATAGCTTTAAGCAATTTTTTTAATTAAAATTCAATTCAAATATGAAAGTCAAAGAAACTTTCAAAGAAAAATCCACAGACTGATTCAGTCAAGGGCTCTGTTTTCATTGCCATAGCTACAGATTACTATGAAGAAACTTGAACCAGACCTTTGACACCTAAGAAGGTCAAAAGTCCTTTCTGCCTGTGCTAGGACCCTTTTGACAACTTCCTGTATAATTTGACTGTTATTTGCGTGTCTGGTCACCGTCTGACCCTGAAGTCTGGAAAAAATTGAGAGGCAGCATGTATCTCTATTTCATATGGACCTCAACAAGGGCACTTTTAATTACATTTTGGTGAGAAACCTATGCATATAGGCTGGGACAGGCAGCAGCTGGGGAAGCTCTTGGACTTTTGTAGGTCAAGGATCAACTTGCCTTATACTACTGTAGTTCAGTGCCTACGAGCTGCTCTGAGCTGTTATCTGCACAGCAAAAATGGATGTGTTTCACAGGTTACACAGATTTCAAAATTTACAGCACTTGCCTCAGTGCTACAAGCTAAAATTAGAACTGCTCTGCTCTGCCTTGAAATCTGTGCCTTTCATATATTTCCAATTTAAAGCCATTGTGCTTGTGGGGCACTGTGTGTCATATTTAAAAGTTGCCTCTGTATTGATAGCAACCCTAGCTCCTGGTTGTACCTAGCCATGACCTTGCCAGGATGAAAACTTAATTAATAGACCAAAGGGATCCATGGCAATCTTAACACATTCCTAAACTGGATATTTGGGATTTGGGGCATACAGCAAGGCAGATGTGCTTCAGAACTTTGAGTCTACTGGTGGTTTAATGCAGCAAGATCAGGCACCATCAGGCTGCACCTTACTCTTCTGCCCAGTGAACGTTTGGTGAGAAAACTGGAAGCCTCCAACATACGAACTGCAGCATGCTGCAGCTATTCCCCCCCAAGCAGGGCTTACACTGCCTCTGTTGCATCTTCTTTCTGAGATGGGACTTGATGCCAGGAATCAAGCTTTTGTCTATCATGTCCACCATGATGTTACTGGTGATCTTTGATACAGAGAGGTCTTGGTACATAGGCAGTGGCTCAAATATTGACTGTTCAGAAGGTGTGGTGTGAGATAGAGAGAGGACCAGCCACCCAGGAACATGGTGAGCACCCCACAAGGAGCTAGCCAGACCACATAAGATGACATGGCACATTTCCTGTAGGGATGTGAAAAGATCATCAAAACGACAATATAAACACTCAAAATATCTTCAAATTTGAGAAGGTCCTGGTGCCATTTAGAGTGAAGTGAGTTATCCTCTCATCATTTGAAGATATAGTGCTGATGCTTGCCTTTTACTTCAAGAGGGCTGTTTTCTGATGTTTGAAATTTTGGATCCTAAAGCTGTGAAAAGTGACATAACAGCCAAACCTGTTTTTTGTGAATGATGGCCTTTCCCATGCAATTCTCTGACCCCTTCCCTTTCCACAGGGAAAGCTACTTTTTGTGCCAGAAAACTATGCAAATCGGATGCAGAAACTTGCCTTGTTGAACAGTAATGTAACTCCTCATGGAGAATATATTCATCCACAGAGGAGAGTAGTGTTTAAACACACAACTACTGAAAAAAAATAGAAACCTCATGTCCTTATGTTGCAGGCACTGACACATAAAGGACCTCTGGAAACATTGTACAGAGCATGATAGAGCAACTGTTTGATTCCTTGAGTCAAATCCCATCTCAGGACACAGAGCTCAAGAGAGGCTACATAACCAGCCTTCTGCTGAAGATTGCTAAGTTTAGAAAGTTATGTGTGCAGAAATTAAAGGGAGAGGTGGATGGAGAAAAAAAATCCAAAATAGTTATTCTATTTGCTAGTGTTAGCTGCGAACTACCATGCTTAAAGGTGGTAAAATTACTCAAGGGAAAAAAAAAAAAACAAAAAAAACAACAACAACAAAAAAAAACCCTGTTCTTTAATGTGCTATTATTTCATTCAGTTTATAGTGCACTTCAGTTCTCTCAGAAATAAAGAGACACATTTGAATCAATAAACATGGACTAGCTGAATACAGTTGATCCAAAAGGCCTGTCTATGCATCAGTTCTAGGCATGATCCATGTATGACTTCCTCTAGGCTATGGGACCTTCCAAGAGGAGCAGGAAAGCACTGCTATCTGGAGGGGCCAAGATTTCATTTGACTTCATCTGGAGAATGGCTGCACAAAGTGAAGGTGGGCAGGGATGAGGCCATTATTTTGAGGGAAAAGTAATAGAATAAGATAATGGACAAGTTGTTAGAGCGGCCCAAGAAATCTGGCTATATCTCATCTGTGAAGGATCAGATAAAAATAAGACAAAGAGAAGTATTGTATACTGAGGTTCTTATCATCTCTTCCAGGTGGGCTGGGATTGTGGCTGTGTCTGTAGGGCCTGTTGTATTGGGTGATGATGACATTTCAGTTATGAAAGGTGAAAGGATAAAAAAAAAAAAAAAAAAAAAAAAAAGAAAAGAAAAGAAAAGAAAAAGAAAAAGAAAAACAACAAACTTTGAATGGAACAAAAGTATCAGAGAAACTTTTGAGTGCAGCCCAGTGGGAGTGCCCCTCTATCCAGACTATGTATTAATGGGGATATGAAGGTGTTTGTAGTTCTTATTCCCTCCCTGACCATTCCTTTGGGTCCAACTGGCCTCGAGCAATAAGAAAAAGAAGAAAAATTAGAGAAATGTAAATAAGGAAGGTAACTTGCCATTTGTCACTTGAAAGTCCTTATTTCATGGCCTGTTCCCTGTTCTCCTGGAATTTTGTGTCATTATCTTCTGTTAAAAGGATTCAAATGACATTATTTGCATGGAAACTCGCATACAAATGATGTTGCATTACAATGAAGGGAATGATGACTGTGTCACATGTACGTGACATTCTTTGTGTCATTAAATTTAAAGTCAATGCTGGCAGTTATAAACCACTCACGTCTCAAGCAAATACATCACTTCTGATCTGAAATGAATATTTTAAAACGCCAACTCCAACTGCATCAAACAGCAGTAACCTGCAATGTCATCTTAAAAAAAAAAAGGTAAAGATTCTAAACAAAGGTGGACTTATGGGATTGCAGGATATACTGCAAAGGAAAATATTTTAATAAGCTGTAGTAATCTCCACACAAACACAATTCACTGTCATCGATGGTTAGCTCCTGGAAACATTTTTAAAACCCATTCAACATAATGTGTCGTTTCAGATGCATATGCTCCTAGATAGATTCAGGATTGTTAATTCTCAGGCAGAGTAGACAAATTAATTGTAGAGCAAGATCCACAGCACAGACCTTACTGTGCATTGTTACCATCCAATTCCTTGCCACAGTCTGATGCTGACAACAGGCCAAGCCTTTGAAAGATCTCCAAACTCTTCCACAGAGTCAAGGGCAAATGATGACAGGAAAGGCTCAAGCAGTTATCACTGTCAAAATGAATGAGAAAAGAGGAGGGACAGTAGGTGGATTAGGAAAGGTTTCAAACTACTGTGATGATCAGAGCCATACAGCAATGAGAGCCAGACAAGTAAGTACATAGATGGATCTGCTTTCTGATTGATGCATTGTTTGTGCAGGTCAGTTTTAAGGTAAGGGACAGATCACCGTGTTTTTTGCAGGAGCAGCGATAATTGTGCCTGCAGTCATCCACACCAACCCTGCTGATTCCAAGCCAGTAACTTACTTTTTTTTTCTTTTTTTTTTTTTTTCCCCCCACTGATACAAAGAACAACACCAAAATATTTTCTGTAGAAAGTTACTGTTTTAACAATAAAACATGCTGTGCAACCTCTGAAAAGTTAGACGTGTAATTTTAGAAGCTCATTTAAATAGCCAAGATCAATCATTTAAGCGCTGCAAAGAAGCTCAATGTCTGTCTCAGCTGCTGTGTGGCGTAACCTCTGACTCCCACTCCCAGCCCTGTGCACTCACAAACACAGACTGCTCTAAAGAAAGAACATTTCTCTGAGGTATGTAACTGCATAAGGCTCAGCAAGAGATCAGGCAAAGAGGAAAATCTCTGTGCATGGGTCAGTTTTTTCTCTTCTGATACCATTTCAAATCTAATTGAAACATTCTTTGGAGAAAGCTGTGCTACCCACCCCTTTAGCTTTGATATGGCTTTTTAATCAGAGGACATTGTTATTTCACAATGAGCATGGAAAACATTTAAAACATTTTCTAGATGGAGTTCATTACTCCTGACCTCAGCTAGAAGACCACATTAAAAGGAGTTCAGTGGGATTCACTCTTTACAGCCTTAGGGTTTTGAAATATTTGTGCAGATGCAGGATTTGCTAAGACACAGGTCCACTGATTATAAAAGCTTAAACAATGAGATGCCTTAAAAACTGTGAGGTCAGTGCTTGCTGGTGATTCCTTGCAGTGCTCCAGGGAATGGTGATGTGAGCATTATCCCCAACCATGTGACACCATGGGTGATCCATCATGATCATATTGGGACTGGGCAGAGCCATGGTGAAAGCTGGCTCAAGGTGAGCCTGTCAATCTGATCCCAGCAAGAAGGTGAATTGTGACAACCAGGTTAATACTCCACAATTTCGCTCTTGGTTTAGGACTCGAGCCTTCCACTGAGCCTTCCTCTTCACTGTTCTTCCAAGGCGATGACTGAGTTCCACCACTGCTGCCACTCACAAGTTGTCACAATGATCGTAAGTCACATGTGGGAAGAAAGGCAAGGTTGCTCTTCTTTTTGTGGCGTATTGGAGATTGTAACAGAGCCTTGATTGCTTACCTCATTTTATATGTTAGGATATATTTTGTTCTTGTAAGAGTAGAAAAGATTAAAAGTGGGTTATGACTGAAATGATGCATCAGGTCAAAGTTCTTTCATCCTTTTGCCCTTGTCTGTCTAATATTTCTTAAAATCTCATTCTACCCAGGTACATTCAATTACAAAAATGACCAGAAATAAATCAAACTTAATTAGTTTAAGATTAAAAAAGAAAAAGACCGACCAAACAAACAAACAAACAAACAAAAAACAACAAAAAAACCATCACCACCAACAACAGAAAACCCAACAACCAGGAATTGGTTAGATTAAGATGATTGGATCTAAGAGAAGCTGAAGCTTGAACTAGATGTATCTGTGCTTTAGGGAAGTTCAATGCAATCTTAATTGCTTACTTCATACAAGCAGACATTGGTGAGATATGCTGCCTGTGAAGTGACAGAAGAAATGTTTTGGCTGCTCTTTGATGTACAGTTCAGCTGTTCTGGTTTGTAAATATAAGAGAAAGAAAGGATATTGTAGTCAACCCACTTCAATCAAGCAAAACACTGAGGCGTCTAAACTGCCGTTCTTCCATTGCTGAGGCTGCTACAGAACAAAGACATAAAGAAAGTGAGAGAGGCAGAGGGAGAGACAGGGTGAGAGAAAGAAAAAGGCTTCAGCATCTTTAATAATTAGCAAAGGACTGCAGTGTTTAGCCAGGAAATTATGGTACATATGCTGTCCACTTGTTCGGGACCCCTGTATCGTGAGAACAAGCAAACATTCATCATCCACAGATGTCCGCCAGGCCCAGGTGACTGAAAATTCAATGCACAGGCTTTTCACAATGGGTCGAATGCTAATTGAGTGGCCTGGGGAGATTAGAGTAGCCCTGGAGCTATTCTCTATCTGCAAAAGTCTCGCAGACAATAGGGAAGTCAACGGTGTCTTTGTAAAGCCTTACTTAACTGAGGTTTGAGAGGAAAATTAGGATGAGTAAATAAATAAAAAAATGCCACCAGTTTCTCTTTTCATTTTCCTCTCACAGTTGTGAACTAGCTGGTTTCTGTCTTTTCCTTCCTGCACATCTTCATAAAAATAGGATGGGTGAGAGAAGCAAAATTGTATATGAACTACATCAAGAAATCAGAACGGGATTTCGGAAGTGTATTTAGCTTAAAAACAAAACAAACAAAAACGAAATAAAATGTGAATATTTTCATTTAAAGTCAGACTAGAATCTGGACAGTTTGAGAGATAGGCTTTAGATTCTTGCAGATGGATTCTACTCGCAGGTTTGCTTTTGCAGTGTGGGACCTTAGAAAATCTTAAGTTCTGTAGGTGTGAAGCAGGTTGGGTTTTCCTGATGCAGGTCCTGCAGAGGATGCTGAGCCCTGTGAGTACATTTTCCCATCACTTCCCAGACCTGAGAAGGGCATCACTGGAGACCTGCTATGATGAGGTACACCAGACTTGCGTTTTTGCTCTTGTCAGTTCTACTATATTGTCTCAAGTTCCCAATGCGAAGTGAGGAACCTCTGAAGCTGGACTTGCTGGAGTTTGCATACATACAATGTATAACTTACCTATTCTGCTAGATAGTGCTTTTGAGTTTCAGGTTGAAATAAACCCCAGATCTCAAAGGAAAGCCCAGTTGGTATCCTCTGTCTTTAACAGGGATTTAGCAGGGCCAATTCATAGTCCATATGCAGGCTACCACAGTGCCACAGTGGTGAAATAGGTTTGAGGAATTTACTATCAATTTCATTGGGATGGGTCTGGCATATAAATATGAGATGAGTAATGATATACTGACTTCAGTGTTTTTTCATTCTTCTTCAGTGTGCATTTAGGGAGAAGTCAGCGTGTGCTAAGCAAGGTTGTGAATTGCTATTTAGCTGTTGTGTGAGTGTTCATGAGGACACTTTCAGCATACATGGCATATAAGATAGTTTGTCCTACTTTCAAAGTATATAGCACCCTTTTGCTAAAATACCTTTTTCTACCCTTCAGCCTGGGAGATACTGAGGACTTGCGGATGTAATGTAAGCTTCTACTCAGCCATATATCTTCTTCTTCAGGGAGGCAAAACCTATACCAGTAAGGGTTTCACACAGACATGGCCCAAGCTGAAACTTAGTAAATGTGCATTGAAACTCTGATGAGGTTAGCTGAAAAGTCTGCAAGCATCAGCTAATCTTCTTGTGGAATCTGGACTCATTTCCAGTATGAAACAAACAAACAAACAAAAAAAAAGATAAAAGATAAAAGACAAAATCGGGTGAATTCCCCTCGCATTCAGGCTTCATTGCAAAAGTTTTCGGAGCTCTAGGAACTATGTATTTTATTGTTCTCTCAAGTCTGCCCTTTCTAAATCACCTTATTCTGATTCAACTGCAAAAGACATTACTATTTTGGGTTCTTCCTATGTTAAAACTGAAGCAGCAAGCTAGGGACTTTCATAAGAGACTGAACTGAAATGTCAACAGATGGCTTGCTAATCATGTTAAAAAAATACTAATTTCTTTTCTAAAATGGCATTTTTTTTTTTTCAGTAAGTAAATCAGAAAGGAATGTTTATGATATAAAACATATTACTCACAACGTCTTTTAATTATCATACTTAATCATCAAGGTCAGGATGATAATTGTTTCTAAAAATTAACACCTCATTTTTCTGAGATGCTTACCAAAATACACGGTCAGAAATATGAATTACTAGCGTGGAATTTCCAGATAGGAAAATGTATCTTCTGTTCACTAAACCAAATGTATACTTGAAGCTCTTTAAAACTAAATACCTATTTAAGGCACAATCTAATTAGTCCACTCACTGCCTAGTAAAAGCACACAGTACCATATGCCCTAGAACAGGGTGCCATGTGGTTGTTCAGCAGTGACATATATTTGCAAGTACTTTATTATGAGATAACGCAGTGCCATTAATATATCTTAAACATGAATGTTTTTTGTAACCTATTGGAGACAACTATGGTTGGCAGTTAACATAAACTACCATGATATCTTGGCAGCAACTGCACTTTATTTGTAGAGGGATGAGTAATTCATACGGACCACCACCTAATACCATTCATGCTACCACACACAGCAGCATTTTAAACATGCACACAGTGTTGAAGCCTTATCTTCTGCCTAGATATACGATCTTTTATTTCCTTTTTCCTTTCTTTCTTTCTTTCTTTCTTTCTTTCTTTCTTTCTTTCTTTCTTCTCTCTTTCTCTCTTTCTCTCTCTTTCTTTCTTCCTCTCTTTCTTTCTCTCTTCCTCTCTTTCTTTCTCTCTTCCTCTCTTTCTTTGTCTGTCTCTCTATCTTTCTTTCTCTCTTTCTCTGCCTTTCTTTCTTTTTTTTCCTGTATTTCTTTCTGTCTTTCTTTCTTTCTCTCTTGCTTTTCTCTTCTTTTCTAGAATCTCCAAATATTAGATATACCACAGCTTTTAAATTCTTTGTTGTTAAATCCAGAAGTATAACTATCTCACCCTATGGTCTCCTGAATACAGTTCTCAGGTAAAATGTTGGTTGCAGAGCTTTCTAACAATATTTGTGTCTGCATGAAGCTGCTGCTGCTTTCAGTTACACATAGTGTGTTATCTGTTAGATTGTCCACAAGCCGCAGTGGCATAAGCTATCCTTAAAACCACAGCGGAGAATTGCTGTGTAATGCTTATAACTTGAGTATAACCTATCATGTATCTCTTTAAATTAATAAACAGACTTGACTCAAAGACTCTCAGCTGTGGACAGCCAAGAATTTAGCAAAAAGCAATGAAATAGCATAAGTGAACAGGTTTTGGGTTTTGCATGAGGGCTGATATAATGAGATTATTTACATTGATTTGTGAATTATTATTAACTTACTATTTTTTTTTTACTTTTTTTTTTTTTTTTTTTTTTTCCCCTGGGGGTTTGCAGCCTTCTGTGTACTCCAAATCAGTTCTGAAAATTCTTCTCCCATGCAGAAATACAAAGCATTTGTCTCTAGACAACCTGCAATCAAAGTGTAGTTTTGCCTATGGGCTATGACCCCACTATGAAAACCAGTTCTTTATCATTTTTCCCATAGTTTACATTGTTTTCCATTAGACTCTGTTCAATTAAGAACATACAGTACCACAAATAAAACTAAAAAAGCATGTATAGTTTTAAAGAAATCCATGCAGCACAGAGAAAAAAAAAAAAAAAAAAAAAAAAAAAAAAAAAAGCTTTGTATGAAACAGCTGCTTACAGAAAACACTATGTATAATCTCCTACCCTATAAAAATTTCAAGTTTGATTCACTCAAGGAGAGACTGTGTGGGAGAGAGATATGACAGAGAGAGACTATGCTTCCAGTGCTCATTTACTGCAGAAATGAATGAAGCATGAGACTCTGTACAGTTACAGAAAATATTAATGAAGAAGGAAAGAGTAGGAACACAGTCTCAAAACCTGATGCACAAGCTGTTTTCAACCTGAAGAACAATGGTAGAGGAACAACAGTAGGATCCACCTATGAGCAAATGAGCCAAAATAGCATGTTACTTTCCAAGGTGAACAAGTAAGCTTGCTTTGGTGAAAAGCTTAGTGCTATATAGAGAGTGGAGTAGAATACTGCTATCAGTGGAAGCCTTCACATCTATTCCAGTGGATTTGTGATCCAGGCAAAAATGATGGATAAATCACAGAAAAAGTCTTAACTCACATTTCACATTTTCTAACACTGTGTGTGGATTTCAGTGAGGTGACTCTTGAATAGCATGTAACACATAAGTAAAAACAGTGGCGAATCTATGATGGGGCAATCATAAAGGCAAAAAATCTTCCAGCTGATGGAGATAGATGTCTCTAGACTAGGAAGGAATGCCAACAACTTCAGTTGGTTGTACTGCCATAACTAACTGTGAAAATCAGCATCTGATTATAGAAATTGCTCCCAAATTTCTCTGTAGTGCCTAGAATGATGTCATTGAAAACACAGAGTTTGTTGTGCCCACTTCTAAAGTGTGATCTTCAAAAAAGGGTATGGAAGTATCTTACTCCTCTCAGTTATGCTAGTTTTAATTCTGGAAGATACTGCACAAGTCCTAGTTTTTAGAATGTACAAAAATAAACGAACAGCAACAGCTAGTAAGTGCAGTTTAGATGATAGGCCAACTTGAAAATTGGGTTTTCTTCCAAGCTCTTTTACTAACACACTTGAGAGGAGTAAAACGATTATTTTTCTTTGACCTCAATAACAGTTTATAAGATAAAATCTCTTGTAGAAAAAGACTATCTCTGGCAAAATATGTGCATAGTACCTCTCATAGCAGAACTGTGATTTCAGTCAAGGGCTCTGTGTGCTCTGATGACTGAAAACTAATTAATAGTATTGAGCTTAATATTCTCACATTGTTTAAAGGTTAGAAACTTTCTATCCCACAACACACAGTGAAGCATTTTCATATGAATTTTTAATAGAAGTTCAGCAAGGATCCTCAGATTTTTCTCTCCATATTTCTTAAAAAAGACTTAAAAATTGATGTAGAAAATTATAATTTGATCTTAAAAATATTCCATTGTGACAGGACGACAGATATCAGTGTCTTTTTGTTATGTGAGTTATTGAAGTTTGACATCCTTTGAGGAATATTTTTCATAACCCACTGTTTGCTCCCCTGTCTATCCAATTATTTAGAACAAGCAATCTGTCATTTCATTGTTTCCTTCCAATTATATAACTTTGGTGACAGTCATGGCAGAGTATCCTCTGTAAGTGAAATCAAATCTCACTGTGGATTCCAAGGGCTGCAGAGTGTGCGTATGTGCATGCATGTGCATGCGTTGTGCAGAAATGGAGTGGAGGTGGAAATATTAAAAGAGGACAGTTGGTGCGTGTCATTTAAAAAATAACTGTTCATACACACTGTTGAAGATCCAAAAGAAAAACAAAATGTTCTCTCCTGGTTCTTAATTCCCAGAAGCAGAATGAGTATAAACTGCACAGGTAGTGAATGCTCTGCTGCAAACTTCAGAGTGATGACCACAGTCTCCCTCTCCCCCATAATTATACAGCTGTTTTGTTTCTGTACCTAGCCTAAAAAATGCCCTTAGTGCCATGAAGCAAAACTATTCTGTTTTCAGGAATGGCCATTCTCTCTGAGATATTCATCTATCTGTAAGACTATAAGGTAGTCCAGTCAGTTCCTTGGAGCTTGCAAGGTGCCAGATCAGATACATTTACTAACACTAAGATACAAATGGGGACGTCCACCGCAGCATGTTGCATCCTTCAGTGTCTGAACCAGTTGCAGAAGGTGCGAGGAACTAAGCTTATTATCATTTTCATTGTTACTAATAGAGTCAGTAATTTTTCAAATTTATATACTAAATTTGAAGCTGGAAGCAAGTCGCAAGGTTGTGCCAGTGGAGTGAAGGGAAAAGTTTTCGAGTGGCAGTTGAGTCCAACACCAGATAGCTAGGCAGAAAGTAGAGAACAGCAGTGAAGCTAGGAGGAAACAGCATGCAAACAGCTGCAGCGTGAGATAGACTAAATGAGTGTCAGTGGTGTTAGGTGGTAGAACTGTGTGAACACTTTCACACTGAAAAGCGAAATTGTCAAGTTTTTGTGTCCAATTGGGCATGGATTTCTTATTATATCACTGCTGTACCACAAGCTGTAGTGGCTGCAGAGTCCCAGTGCCCTTAATTAAAGAAGCAGAGGAGAAAAAACTTAAACTGAATGAAACTGTTATTGTTATTGGAGGTCTTTGAAGGAGAACATTGCTCTCTACTGAAAGCTATGCTGAACAAAACCACGTATGCTTATGCCTCAATCAATTAATGTTTAAGTATTTTGTTTGATTGAAACTGTTTAAAAGTTTCAATCATTTAAAATAAAGCTGCCTTCGTGCATAATCTTTTCTTTTCCTTTTGTCTCAGCATTCACTGTGTTTCAGAGTCAACAGTGGGCAACTCAATTCTTCTTTGTATCTCACATTTGTAATTTGTGAAGGTGTTCATGCTTTTCAGAGCACTTCAACGGGAGATGATAGCACGATCAGAGAAAGATCTAATGGTTACAGACGTTATTAGAGATTCAACCTATAAGAAATTCAGCACACTATCCAAATTTTATTAAAAATCATAACCTTTTATCTATTATTTGGAGATAATTTCCCTAACTTGGCAGAATACTCTATCCTAACCCACCAGTATTTCTCCTAGATGTTGCTCCTCCTTGGCCATCAACATCAGATGCCTTCAAAGAGTATGAGATAAACTAAGTTGCAAACTGTTTAAAGTGGTCTTTACACTGAACTTCAAGAAGATGCAAGGTAGTTTTAAAAACCCCTCCATGAAAATGTACCAGTCAATTTTTAGTTCCAGTTCCAGTACCTTCCAAACAAGACACATCTGTAGAAGAGCATCACCATCTCACTCAAGATCCATTCTTCAGTGAAGACTCTATAGTTCAGGATTTAATTTGCTCCCATCTTTCATTCTAACCATTTTAGCATATTCTATGCCTATGTATTTTATTTTTTATTTTTTTACAGCTATAACAAGAGGCAAGCTTGGATCTTGAGAGAAGATCTTGCTGTTCTGTCTTGTAGATAAGGGACCTTTTCATAAGAATAAATGCAGAAGCCCATTGGCATTGCCCACCAGGTCAACATGTTCACAATTGCTGCAGATGTTTATGTTGGTTTAAAAATAATCATACTCAACAAATAAATCAAGCAAATAGATCCTAAAAGACTCCTGTGCTGAAGGAAGTACAAGACCATTAAACATTTACCTTCACTGAGATGTGAAGAATGAAAAGGCAAAGAATGTAAGGGCACATAAGCCATGCTTGTGGTCACTGCAGTACACTGCAGTACAGAGCAGCAGGGAAGGGGCTGTGGGTATTGCTATGTAAATGACCACACCAAAAGTCCTGTTGTTTTGAAAATTGCCATGTATTCAGATATTGCTAACTCAGTTTTGTATATTGAACTTCAGTCCCATATCATTAATAATAAATGCTAAAATTAACTTGGTCAAATTCAGATCTGGCCGAAGTCCTCTGAAGCCAGTGCATCTATGAAAAGAAATAGTTTTGTTGGCTATTTCTTTATGAAAATTTTTTATGAATGATGTCTCCACTTTTGGCTGTGGTGGTAACTATGGGAACAAATTTATCACCATGTTAATAACAGGACTTTGTTTATATATAAGCCAACATACAGGGCATGGCTATTATGCAAAAGCATAACTGGCTGCGGTGAATCTGAGCCCCAGATAACTGGAGAACAGGGCACTTCTCAGTTCTCCTGCTTATTTATATCAAAACGTAATACATGTCTCACGCAAGAGCCATGACTGAAAAACCTCCATAAAGCACCAATTTGCATGATGGGTGTAAATTTTCTAGGACATTTTCCCAGAAATCTGCATTTAGATAGAAGTATTTTACAAACTCTAAACCATGAGATTTTATATGTATCCTGGCCTTTATTTTCCATTTTTATTTTTGTGTGCGTGTTGTAGATAGGTAAAAAGAAGAAAGGTTAGTTCTTTTGACAGTTTGGATATAGAGAATCCGACACAGATTCCAGTGTATAGGAAGACTGCTAAAAAAAAATCCTTCTTAAATCCTGAGACCATATGAACTAAACTTTTTTTATCCATCCACCAAATAGTTGACAAGAGTTCTTGAAAACCCTATTCAGTGAGACTTAAATGATTTGAACTTGATTTTTATCTTCTTTAAAAAAAAAAAAGAATGAGAAATAAAATAATCTTGATGGATGCTCAGTTAATACACTTAGCTTTCTATATTCAAAGTCCCACTGTTTGTTTTTACACTTTTAGAGAGCTTCATACCCCTCTGCATAACTAGACAGCAACAGATTTTTGAACAGAGGAAGGAAAAATTAACCTTGGCAGTTATGTTGAGGCACTAATTCAAATCCCTTACATTGGGTTTTCCATGTTACTTATCTTATACTTATCTTGATTTTTTTATTCCAGGCCATTCTCCTTTTCCAGACGTTGTATGTCTCTTTAGCCTGATCTACTCAAGTTTCCTATTGCCAGAGAAGTCTAAGGATTTATTTTTAATTTGGATCTTTTTGTACTCTCTTTCTTCTCCGGATATCAGTCCTTTTAGGCACAGTGTAGCCTACAATATGGTAATGATCTTCAACCCAGTTAGTGGCAAAGCTCCTTCACACTGTAGCTTGTATCTCTACAGTGCAATACTAGCAGAGTGTCGAGTATGACAGCATTTTTGGTACAGATACGTACCTTGTGTTATGGTCCAAAAAAGGATAGCATAGAGACTTCAGTGAAGGTAATTTATCATACATAATTTAGAGAGGGTATTAAACTGATGGTTTAAGTCGAGAATAGCTGCTATGTTCCCCGGCCTCTACGTATCAATCATCCCCATCGAGACACTTCACTTTCTTGAAACTCAGTAGAGGCAAAGGATATTCTATAGCATCTATATTATTTGGGGCCTATCTAGTTTAATATCTTTATTGATGACCAAATGAGGGGATTGAGTGTACCCTCAGTAAGTTTGCAGATGACACCAAGTTGGGAGGTGGTGTTAATCTGCCTGAGGATAGGGAGGCCCTTCAAAGGGATCTAGATAAGCTGGATCCCTGGGCAGAGGTGAATGGGGTGAGGTTTAATAAGGCCAAATGTCAGGTGCTGCACTTTGGCCACAACAACATTATAGGCTTGGGGCTGAGTGGCTGGATGAGCGTGAAGAGGAAAGGGATCTGGGGGAGTTGGTTGATGCTTGGCTGAACATGAGCCAGCAGTGTGCCCAGGTACCAAGAGGGCCAATGGCATCCTGGCCTGGATTAGAAATAGTGTGGCCAGCAGGAGCAGGGAGGTGATCATCCCCCTCTACTCAGCACTGGTGTGGCTGCACCTTGAGTATTGTGTTCAGTTTTTGGGCCCCTCACTACAGGAAAGACATTGAGCCCTGGAGCGTGTTCAGAGAAGGGCAACGAAACTGGTGAGGGGTCTGGAGCAGAAGTCTTATGAGGAGTGGCTGAGGGGGATGGGATTGTTCAGTCTGGAGAAGAGGATGCTTAAGGGAGACCTCATTGCACTCTACAACCTCCTGAAGGGAGGTTGTGGTGAAGAGGGATTTGGCCTCTTCTCCCAGGCAACGAACTGGACCTGGGGTAAAGGGCACAAGTTGTACCAGAGGAGGTTTAGGTTGGACATGAGGAAAACTTTTTCTTTCAGAGAGTGGTCAGGTACTGGAATGGCTGCCCACGGAGGTGGTGGAGTTGTTGTCCCTGGCAGTGTTCAAGAGGCATCTGGATGAGGAGCTGTGAGGTAAGGTTTAGTAGCTTGTGGTAGCAGTGTATTGAGAAGATAGTTGGACTAGATGATCTTATAGGTCGTTTCCAACCTTGTGATTCTATGATTCTATGATCTCATTAGAGAATCAAAACAGAACAAAACCCTACACTTCTTGAATGATTTTCCAGATAATAAATGCAAGATCCTTTCATAATTTTTCTCATATTCCTTCTTGGAAATTTTTCCTTTTATGTCTTTTAATATGCATTTTTTTCATAAAATAATTCATTGAAATCTGTAAGCAGTTAAACATGTAACTACTCAAAATACACTGTTTGGATACTAAAGGTGAATACCCTGGATGGGAAGCATTATGTGGTGAATCTGAGATCTGTTCTGTCTTTGTTTTTTCATCATGTCCATCTCCAGCCTCTCTCACTGACATCAGTATTGCAATTTCACTTGAACAGCATAATGTATTTTTTTCTGCTGAATATATTCCTGGAAATTCCAAGAATGGTTAAGGCCTACAGATTCCAATATATGCGGTAAGTAAAAACATGTTTAACAGTGTTAAGGGCTCTAACCTGGAAGGTGCTAAGAATTTTCAGCAGTGTATTCAGAGTCCTCAGTTTTGAGGATGATTGACGTCTTTTAGGATCAGACCTTCATTTTTCACCTAAGAAATGAAATAACACATCAGTTTAATTTGAAGTGACTTTGCCATGGACCTATTTCTTTTCCAGAATGGGTTGGATAACAGTAGAATTAAATGTTCCAACTATAGAAAGAACCCTCCCCATATATAAGCTTTTAAATGCCCCTTCAAACAATGATCAGATGTGAAAGTTGAGATCTGTTTTCTGTGTGTGGCAGACTGGCAGCAACTGGACTCAGGCTTAGAGTTTCTGTGCTCACTAACAAAATTTTCTTAGTAAGTCTGCCAAAACCAGGAAATTGCTGGCAGCTTTGGTGGAAAGTGGAGAATTCAGTGGGATTTTGTCATCCCAAAAGGTTTGCACTTATGAAGCACTCTCTTGTATAATAAAGTCTATTTGTCTGATGTAAGAGATTTCAACAGTTTGTCAGCGTTCCACAAGAAGCAAGAAGAAATGGTTCCATTTATGATGTACACAGAGGTAACGAAGATGCTGAAATGCCACGGTCTGCATTCTGCTGTTTGTTTGGTGCATCAGGGAAATGTAAGCAGAGTGGGGATATAATTCAATTCAAGGTCAGCCACAGACATTATGTGAGGCCTCATGGAATGAACAAATGAATAATAAACAAAATTAGAAACGTCTATTGCTGTCTTTATAGCCTGTCTGTTTCTTTGGCACACTGGATTGTGGAAAGTGCTATATATTACAGTTTTGGAAGGTCAGGTTCTTCTGATGTTATTATTATTATTATTTAATTGATACTGCTCACAGTTAAGGAGAGGAGAGATGATTCTGAGAATAGGAACATTTAGAGTTACTATCAAGAAATTTGCATCAGGAAACTGTTTTGGTAGAAAGGTCTACTCCATTATGTTTAGAAAAGACTCCCAGTGGAGGAGTCAGAAATCTGTCTGCTTGCTTTGAGTTAAACTTGATGTGGACAGAACAGTCCAATTTATAGCACTGGGACATTATGTACTGCTGAGTCTTTTCCAGCTCTAATTCCTATGGCCGTCACCTATCAGTCCATACCACTCGTGTATTGTAGAGGGCATAATTTAAACTGATGGTTGTATGCAAACATTTAAATAGAAAGCATTGGCTCATTTTGCAAAGAATGATACTGGTATCCTTTAGAAAATGAGAAACACATGAAAGGAATCCAGGTAATGGGACATATATTTATTTTTCATTTGGAAATGGTGTTGAATGGTTTTCCAAAGTTTCTGAAGACTTTTGTGGGCTGCTGCACCTCTTCTACATAAATATTATCAGACAAAGCTCATGTATGTAATAAATATTCCCAGACATGGCCTGGTTGCTAATTTAAATCCTTTTATATTGCTTTTTCCTTATGTATATCCAATATTCCCACTGCACTCCAGCAAAGCAGTGATTTCTATTTATAGTTTCTCTATTCTATATTTGTCATAATGAATATGGACAGTACACGTTCATAGCAGTTATCAGTACATTCGTTAATATAGTCATACAGATTGCATCATCCTGTTCTCCCAGGAAATCAAATGGAAATAAAGAGAGGAAATTCTTGTTTCTCTACTTCATGAAAATGTACCAACATTAGGGCACTCAGAGTGATGATACCTGCATTGCTTTGAGCTACATGTGAGAATATCTTGTCCTCATTGTTATACACTTAGTATACATGCTTAGTATTACCAGTATTCCCTTTATGTATCAGGAGCTTCTAGCACAGTTCATGTTGCACGTATGAGTATTGACTAACATCACTACGTCAACATTGTCAAAAGCCATTTCTAATCTTAGCAGTATCAAAGGAAGATAGGAGATGTTTGTTTTGACGAAGCTTAGGCATTCAGGATAATTTCTAGAAAAAGAGTGGATAAAGTTCTTGATATCAATGAACTAACATGTAGTGTTCAAAAAAAAAAAAATAAAATAAAAATTAGAGCTTTAATTGTTAGATAAGTTGATTTAAGTGAAGCTGAATGTTCAACATAGCACTTTCCCAATTCTTAACAGAACCAGACTGTGATATCATTGTGCTACTGTATGCGAAGAACAAATAAGGGTGTTTTTTTTCTTTTTTTTTATTCTCCTGAAAGAGTTGCAGAAAGCTGGTCTGGATGGTCTTTCTTAATGTAAGTCACTGATTAATAAAATGTGTTATAATAGGTGTGACATGCACTTTAAGACTTTCAAAGCTATGTAGTCTCCCATTAATTCAAGTGCAAATTGGAATATGGTTACATTCTGTTGAAATAAAGTGACTGAGACTTCAAGGGTCCCATTTTACTTACATTTATGAAGTTTGTGATAATTCACCACAGCAGCAAAAACTGGCAAGAACAGAGAGATTCAATTTGGTCTCTCTCTCTCTCTCTTTCTCTTTTCTCTTCCTTCCCCTAATGCTTAATAAATTTTCCAGAGATACAGATGCTATATTCTCAGGATTGTTAGTTTAAGAAATGTACTGCTTGCTTTTTCCTTTTATAAATTAATTACAGTTGAACCTTCTACTAAATCCAGAGGAAATATTTCTGTTTGTAAAAAGGTTTTTCATGCATTATGGTCTAATCCTGTATGATTTAACTGTGGCCATGATCCTTTTCTCACACTGTGGAAAACATAATTTCACTACAAAACCTTTTTTTCTTAATTTTTCTTTCCCCTGCTATGTCTCTCTGGCATTATACAAGTCACTGAATTTATTTACTTTTTGTCAGTTTTTCTTCTTGGCTCGATAATACTCATTCAGGGACAGTTATGAGGAAGGGCTCAGTTTAGGCCTATTGAGGCTAAGCTTTTAATCCACTCATTTTAGGTAATGAGTTTGTGTTTTATTTCTCTGTAGTTGTCTGTTTTCCTCATGCTTTTCAGGATGCAATCCAAATAATGTTTAATTTCCAAAATTGGCTTTAGAATAAGATTTATTTCATTTCACTTGTACCACAAACAACATTAATTCTGAAGTTTCAGGTAAAGTTATGGAAACATTTCAGAAAAAGAAAGAAAAAAAAAAAAACTAGCAAGAAAAGAGAGGTTTGCTTGAATGTGCATCTGAACGTGCATGTTAAGAAGCTCTTCAGATCCTGAGACAGGCTGAGATTTCAGAGTGCAGAAAAAAAACAGCATTAACAGAGCTGGTAAAATGACTGTACAAAATGGCTGTTGTTTATGGAGTCACTGAGAAAAAGTCACAAATGGGAAAAAATATATATTTAGGAGGTGAAATTCGTGGATCAGTGATCAACTGGGGCTGTCATATCATTCCTTGAAATCGGAAACAAAGGTAAATCCACTCATGTTTTTGAGACATCACTGAACAGTGCCTAAAACAAGTGAAGGTTTTAAAATTGGTGCCAGAGTCTGACCTTCCATAATCCTATGCATTTAATCAAATAACTTCATCTCTTTATGCTACACCTATCAAAGCTGGTGTCTGTAGATCAGACAGATGAAAAAAGAGAGGTTTAAACAAATGGTCAAGGCCTTCTAGCCGAAAACAGCCCTGAGGTTCCATTTATTTATTTATTTATTTATGTCCTTGCTAAAAATACATTGTACTTATGTAACACTTTCCACAGGACATTCTCTGACAAGCTGCATGCCTCTTTTTTGATAACATAAAGTCTGTAAAAAGAGGCACAGAGTAGCCCACTGAAGAAGAATTCCTTTAAAATATTAGCCAGAACTTGTAATATAAAAGAAAGTCCTTGTATTTTTAGAAAACAAAATAATTAGAGCCAGATGTTATACTCTGTTAACTTTTTGCAATCAACAAAACTCATCGAAGAGATGCAAGACCAGGAGCAGCACTCCAGGCTCCTACTCTCTTGCTCCAAAGGACTGCCTTTACATCAAATCTGGAAGAGAAATGAGGAGAACATGGAGAACCTGCTGAGCTGTATCATTCTGCTTAGCTGAATATATGGAAGGTACAGCAGAGGCAAAGGTTATGCCACAGTTAGAGAAATCTGTTTTCACAAAGGACTGTGTTTCATAATGAGACAGCAGGCTGGAGCAGAGCAAAACATCAGCGCCTTTCTTCATTTAGCTGGAAATAACATAAGCAGCCTGTAAGCAATTATTTTATTTGGTGGGTAGATATGTAATTGCACTATGCAGTTTTTTAGAATGAAGTCTAAATAACCCCACATGAAACGAAAAAAGACCTTTTTAGTGGTTATGAAAATAAACTGTTAAGCACCCAGCAGTGAAAGGGTCAAAATGGTTGTATTAACTGAACTCTCCTGAGGACATATGTTGTTTACAGTATATGTTTAAAATAATATTCCTGGCTAGTCAGGCTTTCCCTCAGGATAATGCAATTACAACAGTAACAGAGGATTAATTAAAGACTCTCCCATAGGTGTTGCTAGAGATCTTGAATCGACCAAAGGGGGTTACATTACCAACTCAGAACAGAGGTGAACAGACCAGAGCTGTTCAAAATAATTAGTTAGGCACAAGGGCAGGGTTGAGCTTTTTGCCTCATTTATCTGATTTTGATTAATACTTTAATTTCTTTCTTTTTTTTTTTAATTGCAAATGAGGCATACTGGTTCTCATTTTTGTATGAGAAATTAATACGGAAGATCAAGCTTCTGGATAAATAAATCAATAGGAAATGAATTTATTCTGGTCCAGTGTCAAGAATAATATCATTTTTTTTCACTGTTTTTCTTTTTCCTTTTTTTTTTTTTTTTTTTTTTTTTTTTTTTTTTTTTTTTTTTTTTTTATGCATGTGTTTTAAATGCTTGGAGCCAGGGGTAATTTTTCTGCCTGAGAGAGAACAACAGTCCTGCTCATGAGCAATGCATGGAGTGATGCAGATGCATGACAGGGAACAGCACTGACATGAGCAGATATTAGAACTGGACGCTCTCCTCATTTTTAGCCTTGAGTCATCTCTGCATATAGTTGCAAAGATCTAATATCAAGCAAAGTGGAATTAAAAAAGATAAAGACAAATTAAGATTTTCCCTGCCTCTAAGTATCTTTTTAAGACAGAAAAATTAGAGCAATTCAGAATGCGTAACATTTCTGTACATAGTTATTCTGATCTTCAGTCTTGAGGTTCCAGTTCTGGATGGATTGCTCATTCAGCAGAAAACATAAGTGTACAAAATTTAGAGGAAGTATAGGAAATTTTGCACTAGAAATGAATTAACACCTGTTTCAAATGAGATGCGCTGGGGAGAATTGGATGAGATTCCTCATGTGCCATACAGCAGTCTGACTGTGGGATGTAAAATTGATCTTAATGCTTCTGAGGCATTTCAAAACATATCTGCCCTAAGTTGTGTTGGACATCCTCCCATTCAGATGATACATATTCTGCATATTTCTCATATAAAAACTACAGTACAATCTCAAAAGGGAACTTTGAAATAAATCACATAATCATTTATTTAGGACCTACATGAAAAAATATGCGTCTGATGAAGAAGGTGACGAACCCTTCATAGTGAATATTTTATTCCCAAAGAAAGCATCCTAAAGTCAGATTATCATCTGGGATCGTTAAGCCATTTAACTTTAGCTGAGGGTTTTTAAACAACTAGGTTTAAAAACCAGGTTTATTTTATCATAGGTAATGAATATGGTCTGAAAGGTGGTAGAGTAAGAAAAAGTGAAATGAATTTATGCAGTATAAATATTGGCTGCTTATTAAGATTTCTTTCATATACTGTAAATATGAAGCTTGTAGTAATAAAATATATGCTTTTCATTTAGTCATGAACGTGAGGGAAACTTTAGGATCCAGACATTTTTAATGAGCAAGGAAGATGTTTCTTTCAATTCCCAAAGTAGTAAAATGGAAAGAAAATAACCCTAAGATATTGTGGGGACACTTCTTCAAGCAGTTTCAGAAGAGCTGTATCTGTTTACCTTAGAGAAGCTGTGTTTGTGATGGAAGTCTTACGAAAGCATTGCTAGTTTCAGTGCTTGAAAATTTTTTTATCAATATCCTGGCAAGTTTAGTAAAGAATATTTAAGAGAACACTAGAAAGCAAAAACAAAGCACTTGCCAACAAAAACATTAACTCAACATCTCCTGCACCTATAATCTTCAAAGGCAACAGTAATATTATCCTGGGTATCCCTTGAAATGAGCTACTCTTCAGTGAGGATAGGAAATCATGCGTGTTCATATAAGTAAACTGCGTTATACATTTAACTGTTCTCAGAGAGTACAGTATCCTAAAAGCACATGGGTGTCCCACTGATGAAGTACTATTTTGGGCATATTTATGGACTCGTCCATAAACATGTGATTGCACTGTCTTGGAGGTTTTCATATGACTATTTCAGATCTTCTCTTCAAACTGTACATTCATGCATGTTTACCAGTGCCTCCAGGACAGGTCACACCCACTCAACATGTGAGCAGTGTGCACTGTCATTTTGACCTTCCAACCAATATCAGAGACACAAGTCAGCTGCATGCTTGTGGAGAGGTTTCACTGATCATATATGAATTTTAAGACTGCAGGTTTGAATGCAAGTGAAATTTATTTTGAAACAGGTAGGACACATCAAGCAGAAAAAAAAAAGATTATCTCTTTTGAAATTTCTGCATTTCTCTTAGTGTCACAAAGGGCCACTTATGAATACTGCAGTTCCTGATGATGTAGCCTGCTGGAGGTCCCTTCAGTAACTGTCACTAGATGGTGCTAGCTGTATGAGAGAGATGACCACTCTTCTCTGTCCCTGATTCAGAACTTTATCTGTAAGCTCAAGAGATGTGTTACCACCATATTCTGGGAACCTAGAGTAGCTGTTTTGGTCCTTAAGGTTAATAGGTCAGTGGAAATTGCCAGAGTTTTGAATTTATCTTATACGTATATGTGGTCTTCTTAAGAACTCAAAGGAGCTCTCTCCTGGTGGTCATTACAAGGCAGTATAAGATAAGCAGATGACTTCTAGCTTTATTTTGGCATTCTGTCATCTCTGTCCAGAAGGAATTTTATCCTTTATCAAAGGACGAGCTTTTCTTCATACTTTGAGCAGTTATTTGGAGCTAATATGGATGGTTGCTTTGAGTCATAGCAAACATTGAGGCAAGTCTTAAAAAGGGGCTTTTTCCCTTCCTCAGAAATTGATGGAGTAGTCTGTGGACTAAGGAGTATGGAAAGGATAAGCTGGGTGGGAGAGGGAAATGAGTGGGTGTACTAGGAAAGAGCACAGATTTTGTTTTCCCTGATGTAGCTTATCTTCATAATTTTTACTCATATCCTGATGAAAATAAACCTTTCTGAGGCCAGACCTTCATGCCCTTGACTTCAGGAAGAGTTTATCTGAACAAGGCACCAGTTGAAGACATCAGGTTTTCACCCTTAGCAATAAAAGCCTTTCTCTTCTGGAGAAAGCAAGGCATGTTGCTCTTAAATGGGGAGAGATGCTAAGTGCAGTGACAATTGTTTCCCAGGGAGAATGATTCGGCAGGAAGCCAGTATTTAATCACATAGCCACATCACATCATTATGGAGCGTCACTCAGTGCAACCACTTGATGCAGTGCACCGCACCTCTGTAGCATAATGCTGGCTCCTTGCCAACAACTTAGAGAAAACTGCTATCAGCTTTTATAATTACTTCCCTTGATGAAACAACCCAGTGAAATGGCAGGGCTAGAATGGGGACGAAAGAGAGTTATGAGACCGCAAAGTTCCCAGACTTCCAAGTTGCACCTATTAGCCAGCAATTAAATTACTGGCCTACTTCAAACATCTACCACAGTTGACAGTAATTGTCAGCCTTGCTGGTAGACTTTTCAGAGAGGCCAAGAATTAAATGTATGTAAAGATGGAGCAGCTCACTGTATCCATAAAGTGATGCTTTGAATTTTTTGGGCAGTATTGGAGGCATTTTTGCATTTGACCATTCTGTATGTATCCTGTAGCTGAATTGATGACATAGGGCTGCACCACACTATGTATACATGTTTACATTATCACAAACCAACCAGAATGTTAAAACAGCTTATGTTCTCCTATATGTATTGACATAGGTTAGTCTGAAAGTAATGCCTCCTATTTTTTTACATGGAAACTACAACAGATACAAGAAGCACAGTAACATTGTTTGGTAGAGCAAATTCTCAGTTATAAAACACTGTATCTCAACATAAGCTCACCACCATTAGCTATGCATTTTTGCCAGCAATGAACAAAAGCCTGCATGCCACATTTGTAAAAATCTGCACTAGTACAGGTGACCTACTGCCTCTGTTGCCACCTCTGTGCTCGCATGCACTATTTGTTCTCCATAAAAGTTTAGCAAGCCAACTAGTCAAGAGAGGGCATCCTTCTCCTCCACTCAGTGAGTGCAAGGCCACAGCTCGAGTGCTATGTCTGTATTGATCAGGTTGCAGTAGGAATACTAGTTCAGTAGGACTGCTCTTCTGTTGCCTCACCGCATTGGTGAGTAGAGGATACAGACAGAAGAAAATAAGAACAGTGTTGATACAGAGGTATCTTTTCCCAGCTATTCCTGCTCATCTTCTCACAGACATAATCTGAGGAATTAGATGAGCCTGGATTTGCATCAACCCCATTGAGCTTAATAGACACAAACAGTCCTATCATCCATAAATTTGTCTAATCTGTTCTTAACTGCCTTTTTACTTTTAGCCAGATTTCCTTGAAATGACAATAAGTTTCACAATTTAATTATTATGCTTTGTGAAAACAAACTTTCCCTTTTGTGCATTTAAACCCTGCAGGCTGATAGTTTCATTGGTTACTTGTAGTATTCTCATTCAAATCAAGAGGAATGAAAATGACTCAGCTCCACACCATTTTTGTTCGTTCTGTATTTTAATCACCTGCATATAGCATCATAGTTGCCACCCTTGCTGTCAACAGAGATAACACTGAAACAGCACCTGGGAGATATCACTGTCCAGGTCATAGGCAATGGACAAACACAAAGCAGGCAAATTGTTTAACCACACCTCTACCCCCAAATCTTGCATTGCAAAATTGAAAGAGGGAAGCATGGAAAACAACAGGCCAAGATGAGTCAGCTTGATTGACAGCGTACCCACCTCTTTTTCCTGGATGTTGCTGGTTGTTTTAGGACACGCTGAGAACCACAAATGCAAATCCTCTGAGGTAAAATCATTTCCACCCACCATTCAATATTCCTGTGGAAAAAAAAAAAAAAAAAAAAATCTCACCTTGCATTCTTAAAGTTTTGCCTCTAGGCTTTCACTTCTCTGATGCCAGATTTGGAAGGCATCAGCAATTTCACTGCTGTTGTGGCTGAAGAAAAAATCACAGTTTAATCCTAAGGAATCCTGGTTTCTATCTAAGCAGGCATCTGCGTGGTTGAGAAGATGTGCATCACTACTGTAAAAACTGGACACACATACAGCAGAGTTTGAGCCAGACACAAATTAGATCATCTCCTTTTCTAGTGCAGTAAAATAACTTCTCTCAAATCTGGACTCTCATAACTGTCCTTTCTTTAGATTACCTAAGCTGTTTGTAGAAATGGACTTGAAACCATGACAATAAGCATCTAGAAATTAAAATTTCCAGACTTCATTATGTTGGCATATATTAACTGGACTTTGGTTCAGTCCTGCTTTAACATACAATACATTTTAGGTTTGCAGCACAGTGTGCTGCACGTACTAAATGTGCCTGAAAGAAAAATATAAGCAACAAACTTTTCTCAGTTCAACGTCGTTTTTGCTCCTTTTCTTTCAAATGTAAAACATGCCATTGGCTGCAGACAGAAAGAAGCAGTCTTGACAAAGGAGTGCATATGTCCTAACGTTAGTCTTGATTAAAATATAAACTGCAACATATTTTATGACTGTGCTTGTATAACATATGACTTTCTATAGGAGAGTCCTAACCATTACATGTTTATCTATTTAAAGCAGGATTCTTTTATTCATTATATGAAAACAATATATGAATACACTGGCATATTTATTGTTAAGGTCAATATAATGATAGGATTTGATCCTCTTTCTTTGTTGCCTGGGAAAGAAAATCAATTACTAGCAAAGCCTGAGTTTTGTTTTTTTTTTTTTTTTTTTTTCTTTGCTTCCGGAAAGGATATGCTTTAAGCATCTATTCCCTGGTGGCCCAGGCTACCAAATATATAAAGTACATTAGGGCAAGGAAGACACTATCAGGGTCTGATTTCATACATATCTCAACAGGATTCTCAATTTTTAAAGCTAATCAACAACTTTATTTGGGTATCTCCACTAGAAAAATGCTTGTCTTGTCAACAAATTTCAAACCTAATTAGTCAATATGCCTTTTCAGTTACCACACAGCAGTACCTTTAGGGATGCTTTTGATATCTTTAGTAACATGTATATATATACATGATATCATCATTGTGTTCCATGTTTCTTCTCATGAAGTGTTTCAAGGAAAACATCTAAGAATTATCGTTAAGTACATCTTTTAATTTATGCAGACATTTAATAAATTGTGTCAGTGTGGATGATTGAAGGTACACGTGTTTGTGCTTTCCTCATACAGTCTCTGATGCCTTCACATTTTGTGCCTCTATGAAGCAAGGTATGCTGAGGACCTCATAGTTCATAAACGACGATCTTAAGTACCAGCATTACAACTCTTCTACTTTTTAATTGCCATCACTTAAAATAAAATTTATATGCCTGCGGGACAGAAGTAATGTAGAGGATTTATAAAATCATAAATTATCAGGACAAAAAGATCATACTCTGATTTGATCATTCTCTGTAAAAAAAACCACTAGAATTCTAAGAAATGGCCTAGAAATCTAAGTCCATACCTCAGTAGCCTTTTTCTCCTAGGTTATGAGCCATTACAACTTCCCCTAACGTCAACTGAAATTAGAACATTTGCTATCTAACAGCAATTGTTGAACTAGATAGAAACAGAGAGTACACCAGCGCTTAGATTTCTGGAAAATTCAGACATCATCTGCTGGCATCCTGCTCCTACAGATAGCAATGGAGGGATGAAGGAAGTGAATGAACTCACAAGAAGTAATAGACCATAGGAATGATTCGGTAGCTTCCTGTGCAGCCATACATAGAATAATATTATTGCCATCAGGATGAAGAATTTGTGCTGATATAGTAAGCAAAGCCAGAGTTAAGATTTCTCAGGGAAATCCAAGGTAATTTGATTTGATAAAATATATTTGGCCTGCCCCAGACAGCCTTTATACATGCTCTTTATTGCCTGCTATAAATATCTGTCTTCCACTTTGCCCCAAGGGAACTGCAAGTTTGCAAGGAACAGAAGTTTCTTCTCTGCAAAGGCTTTCTCTTTTCCTATGAGCAGGTGCCATTTCAGTGCTAAAAAGGGATAACAAAGCAGGGAGCCTAGCAAAGTCTTATCCTAACACCTGATGTTTCCATTCTAGAATACACCTTCCAAATTTTGTTCTATCAACATGGAAGGCAGTGATATAAAAGTAGAGGAGAGACCCCTACATGCCTATCTGTAGTCACTTGGGATTTGGCTTAAAGTGACCAGCATTCAGAAAACACACAAGTTTGATTCAACCTCAATTGACTTTTTCTCTTCCCATTATTAGTCTTTGTAATTACTGTTAGTTTCACTTAATATCTTCCATCTGTATTCCTTTTAGCACTTGCTTCTAAATGATTGTGTTCCACTTAGCACTAATAGATATCAGGTAGGCCTTCATTCTTTGGAGCATCTCATATAGTCTCTTCTGTATCTGAGATTTGGCAATCTGTTGAACTGTACTGGTATCAATTAAAAATTTGACTTTAGATTCTTTTATTAAGATAGTATGGAAAGCTCTGTGTGGACATTCATATTTTGGATTATTTGTAAGTCACTTAAAATAGTCTTAAACTAAACCAACTAAAACAGAAGGATGTCCAAATGGAGGTTGGCACCAGTTTAATTAAACTGCAGTCACTATGTATATAAACAAGGCTTAAATCTACAGACTGTAAATTACTTTTGACTGTAAAATTACTCATTTCATTTTACGGCATCACAGGAAAAGTTCAGTTGCTCTTGTATTCAGCCAAAATGTGGATCAGTTGCTCCACAGTAGATTTTGATGAGCCCCATATGGATGTATGTAGAACCTACACTAAACAGAGGAAATACCAAAGCACTGTATTTAAGAAATCTTGGATATACTACATTAGTGTTTCCTATGCAAAGGGATGGTGAAAATTCAAATTGCTTCTGGTCACTTGAGTATACTATTTTATAGATTAAGTATGCACTGAATCTGTCCTGTTGTCTTTTATATTTATTGATTATTCATGAAAACTTACTGTTATTAAAAATATTGCAAATATGCTTTGGGAAGAATATTTCATAGTCATCAAATATTTGTTTTCTCTCTTGAATCTGTGACTGTTATGTGAATTGATTGCATGTTAAGTATTCCCATTAGCAGTGGTCGGGTGTTACATGGGAGTTAAACAAAAAAGCTAAATTTTTATTCTTTGGTAACACAATCTTTTATCAATTAAAGGCACAGTGGCCTTGCAATATGAGACTAATGACAGGCTGGTGTGCCAGGTAAACCTGAATTTCAATATATCTTTCTTACAGTGCATCAGAAATCAAAGTTGTCGAAAGAAGCTCTTTTATTCAGCAGAGTTTTTGAATTTAGTAGACACACAAATGCAGTGAAAGTTGAGCAAGTCCTTAAGTTTTTAACTGAAACAATGCTTCTGGATGGGAGAACAGAAAAATTTTCTTTGCTTCTTTCTCCTTTTCCTCTTTTTTTTTCTCCTTTCCTTCCCACAGCTTTTCCATGAAGATTCCCATATTAATTTTTAAGGTTATTAGAAACAACATTTTAGATGTTACTTTTTCCACCATGCTATGCATGGAAAGAGATTTACAGCAAATAGGTCTTATTGTATAATTCATAAGGAATGCCTGGATTTGTCTGGCATTATCCTGTAACACTTGACTTATAGAATGGGTGCCTACCAACTTTTTTTGTTAAGCCTGTCCATGCCTTATGTATTCAAAGATGTGCCTTAAACAGATCCTGTATACTCAGAGGCACTAACGCTTATAAAAATTGAAAGCAAAATAATTTGACTCCATAGGATTTTATCAACAAATTTTTAGTAAATGCTCCTATTCCTCCAATTCTTTCTACAAAGCAAATGAATCTAAAGATGAAAAAACTTGGAGTATTCTTATTGTACCTTGACCATGAAAGAATTTGATTTAATTTCAATCCTTTCATGCCCAAAGGCAGCTTTTTTTTTCTTCTTCTTTTTTTTCTCCCAGAAAGAAAGGAAAAAGACTGTTAATGAAGATTCTTAGCTAACTTTAAAGCTGTACATTAAGATCAGGATTTCCTTCTAGTCCCTTGACTTTTTCATGTCTTCTATTTTCAGTTTGATTGCCCTGTTTTCAGTCCTGCTTGTTTGACTCAAATTAGCATTGTATTTAATTGATGGGACTATTTATGAGTTCAAGGCCAGGAATTTGCTGAAGTACTTGGTTCTGCTGGGGTTGAATCGCCTTAGTTTATTTCAGGAATTAAATTATAGATTAGTAAATTTTCTATGTGGACAATAACTGTGCAAATTCCATTCCTGGAAAATTATTAAGCTTCTTTGTGAGAGTGTGTGCATTTCCCTCTCTCCCCCGAGCCCTCAGGAATATTGTTCTTATTAGGGTTGTGTTGCTTTGCTGTCTAGTGAAACAATAATTAACCATGTATTTTTAAAAATATTTCTCCAACAGAATCCTGCCACTATTCTATGCTAATGTTCTGCCCCTTAAAAAGGCCTCACCATAAGGTCATAAAGCACTCAGGCAAGTATTTGGCATATGCTGTGGTTTCCTAAAAATATCTTTATGTATTCTCAATTCTGGAAAAATGTCTATCAGAAAGAAACAGAACACATTCATTCTCTAAGGAGGGTTCATCTCCATCTTGTATCAATGGGGAACCAGTTTCCCTGTATGCTTTCAAGATTGGATGGAGCTTCAAAAACTCATAGACCCCTGGAAAAGGAAGAAAACTGCTCTGGAAGAGAAAGCAATGCAATACGTTATATGCCAGGTTATGTTTCACTAAAGAAAAACTAAATGGTTCCTACTGACTCACTCAGAGATTTATCTGTACTTCATCAAGAGAAATAAACTACTTCTCATTGACTCAGAGGCGCCTGGCTGAATTCTTGGGAAGGGGAAGTTGAAGGTTACAGCTAGTCCTAGAGTCATCTTGTGGTTATAGAACTTGACTAGGATTCAGAAATTCTGGGTCCATTTTCCACCAATGCCACAGACTCCCTTGAGTAAGTCATGAAAACTCCAGTTACTCTAGCTACTATCTTTCCTGAGTTATGATGCCTTCTGATTTTTTTTCACATGGCTCACTAATACCATATTCTTAGACGAAATTTCCAACCAATACTGAAGGAAACGTTAGTTGAATAAGAAACACCAAAAAATGGATACCAGAATGGAGTTAAAATGTTGTTTGTCATTACAGATCTATTTGAATGGAGTACATCTTTCATGTTTGAAGCTGACCTCATGTATCTGATGGGATCTGATGCCGATCAGTACACATTTTTCTTGGGGATATGGGCAAACCACTTAATCTATTTAATGTTCACTATCTGCAACATAAGGCTAATAATGCATTTAGTAGAGAGGTTTTTAAAGGATTAATTATCTAGAATAAATTATGGCATTAAGTAAATAATCCACATAACTAGGAACTGAGCAGAGTGGTGTACGGGAACTGTTGAGTCACGGCCTGAACCACTGATTGATGACTTGAGGAAAGGACTGAGTCAGCCATAGGAGCACAGGTGAAAGCAATTCACCTGTGTGACTGGCAGACTCCATTTAAAGGCTGACTGCCAGTGGGGGAGGATCTCATTCTGGAGATTCCTCCTATGTAGAGTCTTTGCTGTAAACCTAGACCTTTGTATACAGGTGAGCATTCCTTCCTTGATTGTTTCTTTTCCCATTTTCACCACAATAATTTTTTCAGCTGTAACACCAACTGTAACAAGTGGGAATGAAGGAGAGCCAGTTAGCAAGGACTTCTATACATATTGTGTCTGGGATAGGTGCTATACACTGAGTCTCTGCAAGGGTACAGATGCTAGGCTACTGCTAGACCCAGGGTTGTGTTGGTGCCAGCTTTACTGATCAAGAACCGCTCTCATTTGCAGAACGAGACAGTGTCGCAGGCTGGGAAAAATAGCTGTTCTTTTGTGTCCTATCTTGTTTGTCTGCCTGGTTGTCTTCTGAGCACCTAAGGTGAAAGGACTTCACTGTGCTTTCACCCAGCTGTCTTGAACACAAGCCTCTGCACTTTAGAAATGCAATGAAGAGGTTTCTCTGCCTCTTCATTCATAATCACTGCCATTATGTAGTCTGTTGTTAGTAGGATGGAGAGCAGATCTCTTATTTCTCTTCAACTTGCTTATTTGAATTGGGTACATGCTAAAGCATTCTGCTCATATTATTTTTCTTCATGGGGCCTATCTTACTGACCAGCCCTTAGATAAATTATATAATAGGTGATGAAGTGGCAGTGGCATTCCCTGACCAAAGCTCTCCCATTTCAGTACCCCTGTCCCAAGGGGTAGCCAGTTCTAAGGTCTGCCCTACCTGTCGAGTGTCCATTCCCTAGTATTGTTGCTTTTTAAAAAACAAAACAAAACAGCAAAACTATGTCTAGAATGAACTAAGTTAAATACAAGCATACAGCAGGGAGTCCAAGTTTACTGTGGGAAAGCATTCTTGTCATATGATTATTTACAAAGCATTTTCCATGCTTGCTACACATATGTTAGTGCAGCACTAACAACATGGCTTTTGTGCTAGTCATCTTGGGGAAGAAAAAAAAGAAAATTAAAAACCCAAATTCTGTGTCATTAAACAAGAAAAGTAGATTATTTTATCTAGTTTGCAAGATAATTCCTCTTTGGGCTTTTTATTAAAAGACACCTTAATAAATATGAGAATGTAGTGTTTTTATACCAAAGAAGTATCTGAAAAGAGGGTATATTTTCTTTTTTCTCTATTCCTATCTGTACAACTACATTTTGTTTATGGACTTGTCTGTTATCTTTCTGGCTACCTACATAGGCAACTGTTCTATCAGTTTTTATTTTTATTTTTAAACACATCTTTAATGTATAAGTAGTCAACTATACATACTGTTACCTCAACATAACTATAAAGCATAAGCTCATTCTCTTAAGGATTGTTATAATAAATGGAAGCCACTCTATTTTTTTCATTTGCTGCTCTCTAAGGTAGTCTTTTTCCTATTTTTCTTGGCTATCTATATAAATATTGCTATAAATAATAATAATCTTGAAGAAAAAAAAATGTGAAACTTGAGATTCTTCTTGGAAGATTTCTCATATGGGTTTGTATTACACTGTACTTGTGAGAAAATATTGTATTTTAGGAGCTTTTTAAAAAAACACCTAGTAGCAGGAATGGGTGCTATTCACAGGAGCTGGCATAATTCTCAGTGAACACATTTGGGTATGAATTATATTACACTCTATTAGTTTCTTCCAGAAGGTGATCCAGTACCAATTACAGCTAATGGGAAGGCTTCATCTTCCAACTATAAAAGATTTAGGCATTGATGAAAAAGAAAAACGAATAGCATGTGATCAATCATACACCAAAAGTTACTAAACTCAAATGAGGGTAGTTATAGAATAGCTATTGCTAGTATAGTGAAAAGATTACTTATCTAAGCTACCTGAAGAAACAAAATGAAGATCTCAGTGGTAAAAATTAGGTATGTTCAGTGAGTACTTGCAAAGGGCCTATTTTAACCAGTCTTTTATTTGATAACACTATACAATAATTTTGGCTGTGCACTCGCAGGAAACGTAACAGAAGAACAGAAGAATCAAGTAACAGAAAATCCTACCTGTTAAACATTGAATGAAGAAAGCAAAACAAAGCATGAATCATTTAGTAATTTTTAATTATTTAATAATAATACATCTCTAAGTCCTCTCAAATGAATTTTGATCTCCCTCTTTTGACATGTCATAGTGACCTCAATAAATACGTTTATTTTTTTTGCTTGTAACTACTTACCAACCTACTTGCAAACCTTCCTGTACAGCCAAAAGCTGTATTAAAATCAGTCCACTGAAGGCAACAGAACAAATCGTAGTGATAAAGTCAAAAATTAATCTAAGCATTTCCAGGTTCAGAGACTGTAACTGTTCTTAGTTTTGATCTGGCATTCAGTGGGTGTGAGTGAAGAGACTATAATACTGTCAACTTCATTTAATTAAAAACAAAGAATACATGTTGACTGAAAAACAAGAAAAGAAGTGGATCAGCATTATATATTCTTTATTTTCCATCTCAAAGCCTAATACATCTGAAAGCTTTAGAAATACAAGTGAATAACTTATAACTTATATAAACTTATATTTTTTATTTTTTATTTTTATTTTTTTTTTTTTTACTTTTGGACTTCATAGATCAGGAATCTCTACCTGTTAAATAGGTATTATATTATATATTATATAAATATAATATATATTATATAAAAAGGTGGGTCTGTTTTTTAACTATAACAAGAATTTTTATTCTACTCTGAAAATATTTAAAGAGACTTCTAGTGAATTTGAATGTATTTTTTAACAGCTAAATGCTGCAAAATATTTTTTCTGAGAGTAAGAATGGAGGCAACGTTTTAATTCAGTCTTTTGGCTCTTTCTAATTAATGAACATAACTCACTTTGAACTAATAATATGATGTGTGGTGTGATCTGCTTTACATTTTTCTTGGCAAGTTTACATAGTGATGGATTTATGATCTGGGGAAAATTGTGAATGAAAAAAATATTAAATGGCCAATACAATAAGTGTTTTCCTTTCTCTTTCAGTACCCAAAGTATTTGCACATCTAAATACCAACTTTAACGGTGAGTTATCTCTAAGCCTGCAAACCTGTCCTGATGATACATAATTGACTTAAGAACCATGCATTAACACTGAAAATTTTGGTTTGGGTTTCCGATTATCTCTTTTGGTTCCCTTTTTCATTTTAATTCTCTCTCTCTGGAGGGAATATTAAAACTCAGCCTGTGAGACGGTGGAACAATGCTGAAATCAACTGAAAGAGAGTCTTAAAGAAAACACCTGGAATTAGTAGCAAGTTTTATAATCTTAAAAACAAACAAATAAACAAAAAAGCAACCAAAGCACTTTGAAAAATAGACCTCATATCCAATCTACATAGGGAACTCCAACAGCAGCAACACAGACTCCAATTTCCAGGAGATGGGGAATACAATGGGTTCAGTCTGAATATTCAGTCTAATATATGAGAAATCTTGGAGTCCTGATAGCCTTAATCCCTGCCACAGAAGCATATAAAATTTCACAGCAAAGCTGCCAGAAAAGCCAAGACCACACCAGGAAAGCTGTCTGCTTACAAGAAGATACCTGCCAGGTCTTGTCTGCCAAAGCCTGGACTAATGAATGAATACACAATATCCCAATCAATCAAACTGGATTTGTCTTTGCCCCAGGTCTAGGTGAGGTCTGGTATGAGGTGACCATATCTGTCAAGCACGCAGTAGTTGTGGCCAAGAAACTGTCTGTACATTTATGCATTTATCAAGGCAGATATGAATAGAAGTCTTTATTTTTTAACTAAACGTAGTGTATTCACACACTAACTGTATGTATCTAAAGGTATAGTCATACATAGAGAGGGAAGGAGGTGTTTATCCAATGCCCATTTTAGGTATGGCTGTATGCAGATATCTATGCACATGTGCATACACAGTCCTTTTCTTTTCCTCCTTGACCTGCTTTTGTTCAAAAAGATTTCAGTCCTGCATTTATTTTCAGTGTAAACATCAGGACTGTGGGTACATTGTACCCTGAATATGTCTGAACCACAGATTTCTAACATTAGTGGAAATTATTGTTTCTAGAGTTTTAATCCTCCATCGCAGTCACTGCTGTCTTTCAAATAAATAGTCTTCATTTTCACAGATATGTATATTTGCATAAGAAAATGTGAAGTTATAGTGTGACAAAGAAGTAACAACTTAAGTAGTTTCCCCAGCCATGTTAGTGTAGTGGGTAGTGTAACGTAGTAGCTATCTTAGTGAATAGGGGTTCTGCCTAGGAGTGGCAACACGCTTGATAGCTGCTGTCATGCACAAAGTCTATGTACAGCAGTAACAGAATCTTAGCTGTTTCTTTGAACTTGAATGCGCTGAGGCTGATGACTTCTCCCTGCTTCCTGGGAACATGCTTTTAGGTGCAGAACAGAGTAGGGTGAGTCAGAGTGTGGTCTGATAAAAGATTAAATGGTCATAGAACAATCACAGATAAGTAATCGCCTGAGGGATGGGAAGATACTCAAATGAAGCGATAGTAGTCAGATATGCTGGTGAGGTAAGGGTGTTTGACAACAGTGTACCATCTCATTCTGTCATCGTACTCTAATTCAAATTTACCCTGGTTTTGTCCTAGCCATCGCACCTAGGTGGTCTAATGAGACAATACATGATGGTTAATTGCCAGCCTGGATATTAGCAGAAGAGAACTGCAACAGAAAGCCTCAGAGTTACAGGACTTATTAACTTGCAATCATGACCATTTAAAAATGCCTTGGCTGGTATATGTCCATTTGAATTTTCACGAATCATAGAATCGCAAGGTTGGAAATGGCCTATAAGATAATCTAGTCCAAAAGAGTCCAAAATGAGTTCCTCCTTGAGCTTCAGTAGGATACACGATCCATATGTTCTTTCAAAATGCCTTTGATTAATCCTATTGCAAGTACAAAGTCAAATATAACCTTAGCTTGAACAGCCTGGAAATTTAAGTTGGGATTTTCCACTCTGAAGCAATGGCTGTCAAAGCCTTGAGCTCACTGTCCCTCTCTAGGCTGGGAGTTTGGTTGCCTCAGCTCATGATCAGTGTGCATGGGGCACAGCTGCCTGTCTTTTTCTGTCTTACGTTCTGTCCCTCCTTCACATGAGATCTGACCTCAAGATCATTTTCTCAACTTTGGCCCTTATCTGATCTATGCTGATTTGACTTTCTGGATTGTCTTTCACCAGTGCAGACCAGCGAGTGGCCACTGGACTTCTGTTGAATCTGAATCTGTTCTGTTTTTCTTGCTAGGATGTGGTAGGACTGTGCCCCTGCCTGCTCTGCTCCAGTTCTTGGAGCAGCGCTGCCTTCTTTTGCTACCCTTTGTCAGTCACAGAGGAACTTCCCAACAATTTCAGTGGGACTTAGGCCAATGCTTAGAATTTTCAGTGTTATAAACTTTAGTTCAAAAATTTAAAATGTTGCTTTGCAGTGCACATAGAGAAAATGTTCATAATCCCATTTGTGCCAAGTAGTGCCTCTGCAGTTATGCCTGTGGTGGCTCAGAGAATATGTTGCTCTACAGTAAAAACTTACTGAATATCACAGAAGTTATTGTAAGATTACATTTTCAACTATAAGGATTTTTCCGGGGATTGAGTTACTGTCAAGAAGGAAAGGTAGCTGGAGCAGTTAAGTTGGCAGTGAAAAACCATGGTCCAAGGTATTTTAGAGCTGTATATATATTGTATGATCCTGAGGTGGTGGCAGTCATCTCATAAAACATAAATCAGCTAGGTCTCCACTTCCTGTGCAGTCAGAGGAAGGAAATCTGCACTCTTAAAGGATGACTCATTTTGTCTCAAAACAACCAGTATCTATTATCTTCTTCAGCTGCTTTATGGTTCCTGTGAATTACAAGAAGAGTCTAGAAAAGTAGATTACTCTGGTCTTTAGACTATGAACGCTAGATGAGATTAACCTTTCTTTAGTTTCTCATCTGTGAAACAGGGGTAATTTTCTGAGATCATTTCATGTTAGGTAGGGACAAATAAAAACTGTAGTAGATTTGGCTTAGGTGGACTCAATTTTGGCATATACTTTAAACATTTTTTGGGAGGTAAGGAATACAATACGTTTTGGACACGCTGTGTGAACTGTGCACAACAACTTGTTGATTTCACTTGGTGTTCGCATATCACTAGTGGTAACTTCATTGACATTGTGTTGGATCCCAAAGCTCCAGTGGAATCACCTCCAAGTACACTTTCATATTAAACAGAGGGTCTGTTCTCCCCTAACTATTCAGATGTAACTGCTATTAACATTAATGAGAGTTATACATATGCATTGAAGGCAGAATAGACCCTGAGGGCATCATATGGATGGCCCTTCAATATTCTGTGGCTCTCATTGGGACTTTGTACAGTATGGCATGCAATGTAATGGGTCCATTGACTTTGTATCACTCTAGGTCACTAGCCCTAATATGATGTTAACAGAAAGCTTCTCATTAAGATCCTAATTACATGTGTGGTAACAAGACACACACTATATCTTCCAAACTGCTATTTCCAAACCACTACAATACATTTTCTCATAGGAACAATATAAGAGTGACCATATCAGATGACCCCTGCTACGTGTTAGCAGTATTCATAAATCCTAATCTGTCAAACTCAATCTCTTTTGGCACTAGAAAGACATTTTAAATCTAGATGCTTCAATCCTTGATCTTAGAGAGAGATGTATTAAAGTAGTGCTGATACAGGTATCAGATCAAATACATTTTCCATTATTCTGCCTAGGATGGATTAAAATGTAGGTCCCTGTGATCAAAGGGCAGCAAATGAAAGCACAAGACTTGTCTCCATCCCCTAGTTGCATAAAGTCAATGTGTTTGCTTCTTTTCCATTCAGTCTGCAGTGTCTAACACACTATATTTGAGACTGCAGGTGATGTTTCCAAAACTACCTATATTATGTAAATGAACAGCTAAAACAACTGAAGTGTCTGATCATTATCAGTCTGAAAGTGGAACAATCAAAACTATAGAGGCTGAGAAGCAGAGCAGTACCTGCAATTATCTGTTTTGAAGGAGTGCATTGATTTGACGTTCCTAAGAAGTTGCAGGCTTCTGATTTCATAATATAATTTGTAGAAGTAAAAAAGGCAAGTTAAACATTTGCCTACACACATCATGTTTATGTACGTTCAAAGAACTTCCCCAAAACTTTGCAGTCTCACCTAACTATATCATTTCTTGATACTTGTTCACTGTCGCAGGTTTGCAAACAAATTCAGAAACATGTTCCAACTCTGCTTGCTTTGCTTTTCAGATCTCTTCATATTTCAGTGCTTCTGTATGTGTGTATGTTTAATGAATATATAGATGCAGGAAAAGAACAAAAAAATAGTTTTTCTCCCATAGGACACATGAATATGGCATTAAGCAAAGCTGTTTTGCCATGTATCCTCAAAGCTACAGGAAGGTGAAATAGATGTAATATGGATTTCTGCAGCGTATCAATTCCTTCTGCAGTGAGCTGAACAAATAATTTGAAATGCATAAATCATCCAATGAATGTATCTTCTCTTCCTGCTTATGAAAAATCCACAAGTAAAACTCACGTGCAACAAAGAGTTTTGACATTAAAAATATATTAAACTGAGACTTGTTTCAAAATTATCCCATGTGCTTTTTACTCTTGTGTGACATTCCATATTTCTAAGGACTAGTATTGATCCATGAGCAGGTCACAACACTTGTTTCCAGCATGCAAGCCCACTGTCCTCAACTTACACATCTTTTCTACAACTATATATTTTTTCCATCTGTCTATTGAAAGGGGAGTCATAGGAGAAGTAATAGGAGAAGTAAAACTTCTCAGTTATTCCTCACACTGTGCTTTCCTACCATGCCTAGCTATTTGTTTGCTTAGTTACACATATGCCTGTCTACCTTGCTGAATCAGGGCCATGAGGAAGAATGTAAATATTTTAAAACCTATGTGGGTTAATCATGAACAGCTTTCTCCAAATATTCTATATACAGTGTTCAGGATGTGTAACAGAGTTAAGATTGCTTCCTTAGGTCATGTGGCTCTGTTTTGCTCCCTTGGTGAATGAACCATTCCCTCTGTGACTGCTCAGGCATAGGAATACCCATGTGTGACTTTGAAATTTACTTGTCATGAACTTCCCAGAGAATTAAGCTGCAGCATGTGAGTGTTTGCTGAATTTTCAAATGAAAGTAAGCCTGAACATGGTCCAAGAGGTTGTGCTGGAGAATGCCATGAAACCCCAGCAGACGGCTTTTCAGCAAAATCCTCAGTCTATGTTTTCCCCTTTCCCCAGTGCTGGCCATGTGTCAGAGCCTTGGCTGTCAGACTACAAACGTTTCACATAGTGTAAGCTTTTGTTTTAAAATGCAACTGGAGCAAAGTGAGAGTTTTGTATGAATAGTTTTATTGGCCAGTAATGGAACTTCAGATCAATAGAGCAATGAGTAGTGGGTGCCTTAGAGGGTTTATGAGTTCCCCAGATTATTTTCTGAAACCAGCCTGGACTTTTGGTACATAGGTAAAAAAAAAAAAAAAAAAAAGCATAGATGGCAGTTGATGTGCCTTTTGAGCATCCTTCTCTTCAGGTAATTATTCCTAAGGTTAATTTGTATCAATAACCTGATGGGGACATTTGAGTGATGGGTAGATGGGCAGTAAAATATTCCTCCCACACTTGAGAAGTGAGAAGTGTCCACACATTCAGAAAGGTTCACATTTTTCCAAACTGATTCAGCCTTTTGCTTCTTCAAGTGCACTGGGGAAAATGCTGGGAAGGGAGTGCAACTGAAAATGAAATAGAGAACTGCTGCAATTAAATGTGATTTTAAGTGGCATGAAAATAAGCAAACCCAGAATAAGAAAATAAACAGAGTGGCCCCAGATTTTCCTTAGTGTAAATTCCCTGCCTTCAGTAGAGTTACATGAAAAATATATTTGCACTCCCTTCCTCTCTCTCTCTCTGCCTGAATTCTTGATGTCAGCTTAAAAAGGGGGAAGAGGGAGAAAAAAAAAAGAAAAAAGACAGAGAAAAGTGTGTGGAAATTAATGTTTCAGCTTTCAGAAATGTACACTTAATGAAAAGTTTGAAAATAACCAACCTTTCATGCCCCAAAGAGTTACTGAAAAAGATCTTCTGTGTTTGCAACCTTGTTGGCAGTTAGACTGTCTTGGGCAGCAGTAATTTTCAGTCAGAGGATTGCCACAAAAGCCTGAAAACCCACAGAGCTAATAGAAAACAGGCAGGGAAAGTGAAGTCTAAACCAGGAATTCATAGGCAAAGGCTTCCAAGCCCAGTTCAGCTGTGTGAGGTCTGGCTGAGTCACGCACTGCCACAGATTGGACTGGTACATATAGCACAGCACCAGACTGAAAGACTTGGCATGTGAAATCTAGGGTTAGGTTCCAAACACTTTCCTGGTGAGATTTCATCCAAGGGAGTATATTAGCCAGCAGTCTCCTTGCCTGCTAGGGAGCATCACTGTTTTTAATTCTCTGCCCCTCTATGCTTAAGTTCCCATAAATATCATGGGAATTAATTTGTGCATGTCCCCGCTCTAAACTGAGGCTGTGCTATGCATGATGCATCTTTATGCTTTCTGAGACTTTCTAGTGTGTAAATCAGTCACTGTGGACTGATACAGGCAAACCTTTGGGGAGTGCTACAAGAAGAGTAGTGAAAGAAGACATGCTGGGAAATGAGGGGAAGGACGCAGGTATGATTGCATTAACATATAAACACGGACTGAGAATAAGATCAGTGTTGAGTCACCTACAAGCAGAAAACAAGTTTGGACGTTGGCCTCTAGGTTTATTTTTTTGGTAAGCTGTTGAGAAATACTTTAAATTAAACAGAATTTCCCCACTGGTAAGTGAAAAACAAAAGAAAGCTGAAAGTTTTTGATGCCATTTAGTAAAGGACCAGACAAATCCTCATCATTAAATCCCTTGCTGCTAGATCACACTCCACATGCTCTTTTTTGATACATTTCACCAACTTAATGAGGAAGCAGGAGGAAAGCTTTATGATTGTACAGATCATGCAATCATCTCACTTCTGGTCAACACTTTGTGGCCTAATTCTGTGCATTTTCCTCTAGCAGCACTCATGCTGAAGCAAGTGGCAGGGATGCTGACTGTGCCTTGCTTTCTTTTGTCTCTATCTGCAGCCCCTAACAGTGCTCAACATAGCACAAGTTTGTTTGCATGGAATCTGCTCTGAGATTACTGCAGTCAAAGCAGGAGGAAATGGACAGGCACAAAAAGGAGAAAAGTAAATACAGGTGTTTGTGAGCTCAGTTAGGGAAGGCTAAAGCTAGCAACATAATAAAAGGTGAGGGGAAGATTATTAATTTAAGGTGTACTTTTGTTTTTAAAATAGTGATGAAGTAGAATGGGAAAAAAATCAGATGAGCCCTACCTGGAGACACCCGCAGATGCTGACAGTGTGTGCAGTGCAATGGGCTAGATGCTGCCTTGGGAATGGAAACACAAACAGGAAAGGGTCACAGCTGGGAACAAAGACTTCAGGGCACATGTGCCTTTCCACAAAGATAGTGCTATATCTGAGGCATTTGGATGGCTCCTGCATTTATACTACATTGAGGTAAACCTCAGACTCCAATTTTGATAAAGTTAAGATCCTAATTTGCTTTCCTGTCCTCATACTGTCTGCAGGAGCAGAGACTGACTGAGGAAAACTATCTTGATGCACTCTAGACACAGGAAAGTAATTATTTTAGCATCTTGCATGGACACACCAACTTTCAAGGCCTTAGAAAAATCTGAAAATTAATATGAAGACTGCCAGTATAGTAGGTATGCTTCTTTAAAATCAGCAAGTAATTTAATACTCGGCAAAACTAGAAGCACCAAAAAAAAAAAAAAAAAAAAAAAAAAAAAAAAAAAAAAAACAAAACCAAACAATAAAGAATAAACTTCTATTTTATTGGGGTTTCTGAAATTCGGTTTGGATACATCTCAAGCAGTTCAGCTTTTGTCAATGGGAATTACTGTATCATCCTGGAATTGAAGAAGTTTGTAGGAGAGGATTATTTTAATTTTTTCTTTTGAAGAGAGAAATATCAGCAAAATTAGAGGACTCAGTGTGTAGCTCACTAATACAGAGGTGGGAAGATAGAATTTACTCTCCCATAACTTTCCTCTTCTAATTTTCCTTCTTGAAGATATTAACTCTATGCAGCTTGGTAGCTACAGGAATGGTGTCTGAAGTTATATCTAGGCTTGGGTAAAGACAGTGAGAAGGCATAGAGACATTCATTTTTGCCATTCCACTTCCTATACTCACAGGGTGGACAGAAATTTGGACTCTTTTTTTTTACCTACTAGCAAGAGTTCACTATGAAATAAAATGCCTGAAATGGCTTATTCTGTTCACCTTACAAAATCCAATGTTAAGTTAGCAGGATTCATGCTTTTTCTCTCCCCAGGAAGCTTCATGGTTAAAAAAAAAAGAAAATAAAATATTGCTTAGTCCCTCAAACCTGAAAGCCAAAATATTCACACACAGCATGGTCCAAATCCTGAAGGGCTTTATATTACGTTTCTGCTGTACTGGGGACGCCAAACACAGGAGGAATCTCCACACATGCACTGCAGAGAAAATCTCAGTGGCAGCTGTTAGAATTGCCTCGCGGAGGGAAGGGGGAGGAAGCAGATATTTTGGGGCCTAAATCAGTAGCTTTGAACAGCACGCAAAAGCACGGGAGCTGGTGGTGGAGCAGGGAGCAATGGGCAGTGTCTATACTGCTCAGCCAACACCCTGCGGCAGGCTAGATACTGGCCAGGTCTGTGGTTTGGAGGCCTCAGAGCTCTTGGGACCAAGGATTCCTTTCCCTCAGGTTTGTGCTGCTGCAGACAAGAGACTTTTTTCAAACAGGCTTTACCCCATTTCTCAGAGTTTGACGGTGAACTAATTAGAAGGCAATTTTCTCTAAGGCAGTGTCTTTGGATAGCACACTGAAATGTTGGATTGTTTTTTTTTCTCTCTTTCTGGTTTTTTGTTTTTTTTTTTTCCTATATGCCAAATTTTTGTCTTCTGATGTATGAAATATCTACTTGGACTTTTTCTTGGACTTGTATTTCAGTGGCATGACAGCAAAGCTGCCTGTGGAAGTCCAGTAACTTTCTTATTCTCTCCAGCCTAAGTGGAAGCCTCAGTCAGGCAAGTTTAAAATGAAAAGTTCTGGTGCTCGTTACAATAGCAAAACCTTTTAATAGCACCAGAGAGGCAGGGGAACTTCACCAGATAACTAAATCCATTGATCTCTAATCCTTTGGGCCATACTTACTGTGGAAGACTTGCATGCATGGCTTCAATCCAGAACCGCACGCTGCCAAAAAACGCTTAGTACGTTAGCAGCCAACAAAAATGTAAGAGGTCTGCTCTGCATGTGGGAAACAACATAAAAAGAAGTGGCTTTTTAGCTTAGTCTGACAAACGTTAGCATATAACACTGATATTAAAATGAAATGGCAGAAATTCTCAATCATATCTGGGATGTAGGGGACTTAGATGTGCTAATTAAAAGGGACTGGGTGGCACTTTAGGCTGCTCTGTTGTAAGTTTCTTCTCAAGTACTCCAGTTCAAAACCTTCCTCAGGGAAGAAGCTGTTATTAATGTGCATTTCTTGCAGGCTGAAACATTAAAAAGAGAGATCTACTAAAGGCAGATGCATTTCCTCCCCTATTTAGATACAAATGCAGATCTTATTCATATCAAATATCTATTATTCTCTGCCTCACTAGTGAGTGACATTAAAGAATTATAAAAACTAGATAAATATATTTATGGTTTTATATTAGTAGCTGCAGCCAGATAAGTCTTAATGCACTTCACAATAAATATCAATTAATAATGCACATCGAAGATAGGTTCATGTTAAATAAAAGTTCATGTTGTGCACTCCAGGAACACTGACAATCTCAAAGGCTGTGTAAACACAGAATTCAGAGAATGGTGTGGTGCATTTTTTTAAAATAGTATCACTACTTTACACTAACCCTTGCTGTTTCCACTGTATATTTCGTACTTTCCACTTTCCAGCTTAGCAATATTTTCTTTGTGTGTGTGTATACAGAGATGCACACATCTCATATACAGCACATAAACTCTGTGTAAATTCATTTTCAGAGTGTTTTTCAGAAAAAAAAATAATCTGTGTGTGTCAAAGGACTTACAGATATAATTCCTTTGGAACAGAGAACAGCAAGAGCTGCACTATTTGCCATGGAGGACAAATACCCCAAGTAGGACAAACATTGATTTTCATCTGTGCCAGACTGACAAAAAAACCCGCACATATGGATTTCCCCAGTACCTCCCCTGTAACAGTCAGACACGTTTTTAACAGGAAAGTTCCAGCTTTCTGAGGGCTAGAACAACTTCTGTGCCTGTTGGGATGTTCTTCAAACCATAGGTAAGGATGGCTGCAGGAGAGATGGGTCATAGGCACAACTGATGTCTTCCAAAGTTGGTTGTTAACATGGCAGCTGTTCCCATTTATACCAAAGTGATCAGGCAAAGCCAGACTCGCTTGCTCTTTAGCAAGTATCTGTCTTGAGTATGCTGGCTACACCATAGTGCTCAGGATTTGTGAAAGATTTGGTCCAGAATTTATCTGAATTTATTTGCTGGATATGCAAATTGAACTTATCTACATCATATTCTGAGCGAAAACATTTAATCCAAGTTACAATCTGTGTTCATATCTGATTTCTAATACTGTCATTCAGACAAAAGCCCTTGACCAAGCAAGATTTGAGTCATATGCAGGATAAAACATGGCCTGCGTTCCTGGGCTCAAGGTAAACTGCAGCTTGATCTACAAATGAGCAGAACTTGCTTATATAATATCCTGTGATTTACACCAACTATGTCAACTCTGGTATCTTTAAAGGAATGGTTTGAAACTTGCAAGCTGCACACAGGATTTATGGGTCACTTGATCTTGGATCACCCTATGATAGAGTGGTTGCACCACACTGTGATAGAGGTGTCCAGGCACTATGGGTGGGAATGCACATAGCTGAGCCAAAGAATACACTAGGTTTTACCTTGTTGTCTAAGCCAAGTTCTCAGGGTACTTCATAAGGCCTGTTTCAGATGCCTCAATTCCCAAAGCCAACAAAACACTCCAGCTTTGTACAGTCAGTGAAAGAAGGTAGAGGTAAATCATTTAGTTCTTCATGGGAGACAATCAACAACTTGCAGCTGGGCCTTTTTGGTCACATCTTTGATAATTTTATCCCTAAGTTAGAATGGAGTCACTAGGCACTGCTGAGAAACATGTCATCTGCCTCAACTAGCTTGGAATTAAAGACAGTTCACAGGGCAAATGTAAGCTATTAATATCCTGTATTCATAATGGTTGCATTTCTTTGCTTTTTCTGTACTACTGAAAAACCCTACAGTAATCTCCAGTCCTAATTCTACCAGATCCCTTTCTTCTAGTTTACAATAATGAGATATTACCATATCCTCTGGAAGTCAGAGGCACTGACAGAATGCAATCCAGCACTGCATGTTTTACCATACCACAGCACAATGGGACACCATTACTGGGAACCAGGTCTATTCAGTTATTATGTCCTTCCAGAGCCAAATCCTTCTTGACTTACTCGTGAAAAAATCCTATTGAATTCAGTGGCATTTTGCCTGACAGGGGAACAGCGAAAAGCCCTCCCTCATATTCTTCATGTATTTATCTGAAGAGGGGTCTGAACATTCAAGATGTTGAGCTCCTGTGGGGCAGTACAGGACTATGTCTCTTCCCAGGATAACTCTTATGTAATCCCTAGGAAAAATGAATCAGGTGGTCAAAAAAATGATTTCTGATGAGTTTCTTCTTTTTAGCTCTGTTTCGTTAATCCGTCAAAATAAACCTTCAATCAAACGCTACCACTTATAAATTGCTCTGATTTTCAGCAAAGATTTTCACTGACTTTTGATAAACAGTACTGGTTGTTTGTGAAAGCAGAGTACCTAAAAGCAACAGAGAATCATTTCATTTCTTTCACCTACAGTTACGAGCTTCCAGGAGGTCTTTCTGGACAGAGAAGTGTGTCTGAGCTACAGTCCTTCAGATCATTTTGCCCTCCCTAATTTATGAGGAGATTCTAGGCCAAACAAGTTAAAGTATAGTTTAGATGGAAAAAAAAAAAAAATCAGTCTTTAAAAATCATCAGTAGCTGAGGAATATTCAAACTGGTCTGTTGAAAATTCAGAATATTTTCACTTTCTCCTAATTATTTAACCACATTTCTCATGACCTGTTTAATCAGATATTATTGCTGTTCTGATGAAACACAAATGAACATATTAATGAATGTACTATACCTAAATAATGTTCCATCAGCCTTTACTTTTTGAACCCCAAGATCTAGCCTGTTGAATATGGTTTGATTTTGTATGATAGAATAATTTATCAGATTTTTGGCAGAGCCCCAGAGATGTAGCTCCAGATTAGACTATAGACTTGATACACCTGAGTGAACAACTGATGACAATCCCTTGAGACCATTTGGATGTTTTCACATGTGGGTTTCAGCTAAATTAATCATAAGATCATATCATTTATTTTTCCTTCCACCAGACTTAACCTAACGACAAAAAATGGTAGATTTTCCATTTAACTAATGCTCTTGCAGCATATTTCTTTCATGCTTTTTAAAATAATTCCCAAGCCCTTAGTGCCTGTTGCTCACCAAAGAACCTAAAGAGTAGCAACCAAACATAAATCTGTTTGTATCCCCATAAGAGTTTAAAAAATGCAAGTTTCTCCCCACTTTCAAAGTTTTTAATGACCATTTCAGAAGGTTATTGTGCAGTCTGTGGATGTACTTCAGTTATCAAATGACACTGGTAAGAAATTATGGGTGCTTCTTGACACCCAGTGTTCTCTCTCACCCCAGCACCCTGTCTCCCCCATTAAAACAAGATAAAATATATTGGCTTCAAATGCCTGCTTTTGTCAAAATTTTTGGTAACAGATAAGTTCTTTAGACCCCTGGGAATGTGAGTTCACCCTCTTTTGGGTGATCTCCAACTGGATTTTTGGAGGGTTGTGATGCATGTATAGTGTCAATGGGAATGCAGTGTTTGGAAGGTTAATGAATAAATTATATTCTTTTTCCTTATTAATCTTTTTTGATAAGTGAATGATTGCAGCAGAAATAAGAATTCAACATTAACTTATATATAAGAGCTGTGTATCCTGGCATTTATCTGCATGTTCATAAAGTGCCTCTGTTTTATAGAAAATGAGGTACTTTTGCCAAAGCTGTTCATAAACATAGGAAATAAGAGTGGGATGTTATTTTCATTCAGATTCTTCAGATTCACTCAATTTCACTCATATTTCACGAATAGCAAAATAGCCACTCACTAAAACAAATCTTTGTGTTGTTTAGGATCCCATTTTGCTTACTTAACTATGGAGAAGGTTTACATTTGTATTGGTGAGCAGGATTTCAAGAACATGTGAGAAGTTTCTGACACCTCATTGATTTAAGCTGTTTCTGGATTCCCTTCCTAAATGAAAGTGGTACCATTCATTACAGTATTGAGAACAACCATAGTTCATTGGAGAACTTTTGGACCGCTAATTTTTGAGAATGATCTCAAGAACTGATGAGCATAGTTACCTCAATATTAGCCTAATTGATAAGAGGACCTACTGCTGAATGCACTTAGAATGGTTAAAATACGCTTGGCTGACATGTTTATTATATAGGTAGTAGGGAATTATGTTGCTGAAGCATTTAAAAATACATTTCCAACACAAAATGTAGGTGTCACCATGGGATGTGCTCTCATTATTTTGCTAGAACAACAAGATGTGGTGGTATGTGCCTTAACCCCTGTATTGTGCATGCAAAGACAACTTCACTGGTTGTTGGATGGAAAATGAGCAGATATGCCAGAAAAAAAAATCTACATTTTACTGGGTAAATGCTCTTTCACAAACTACAGTGCAAATAGTGTATGCACCATGCCATTTCCATAACCATTTCCACAGCTCTCCATAATACTCTGTAGTTCTTTGTAAATGGCCTAACCAGTTTATTTCAATGAGGAATACATTCAAGTTTTTTTAAGTAATTGAAGTAGCAACATAGTTGATGGTTGCATATTGGTACAGCTCTTAAATCTGCTTTAGTTTAACATCACAAGCCCAGGTCTGTATACTTAATTTCCACCAGGGAGCACCATCCCTCCCTCCCTCCCTCCTTCTCTCCCTCC
>NW_024884586.1:40376371-40494938 GCF_019232065.1 Centrocercus urophasianus
TCCTTCCTTCCTTCCTTCCTTCCTTCCTTCCTTCCTTCCTTTCCTCTCTTTCCTCCCTTTCCTCCCTTTCCTCTCTTTCCTCTCTTTCTTTCTTATTTTTTAAACTGGTAAACTTAACAAGTCTGCAAATTATTGCCATTTCTGCTTTGGCATTACTCCTCACTGAGCTGATTTAACTGGTGTTAAGTACAAACACTTTAGCAAGGTAAGTTTTGTATATTCACAAAGCTAGATTAATGCACAAGAGTAATTTCTGGCATTGGTTAAACATCTCTACTGCTGAACTTCGTGAAAGTAGGATTGATGAGTTGAACTATTAGGTGATGAAGTGTAGAGCAAGAAGAGCCGGCATCTTTCGTGTGATAATTGAAATCATTTCAATTCATTTCCTTCTTGGTTGGATAGAAACATGTTTTCAATAGTGAAGAAATCTTGAGGGAATCCATTGACCTAACCAGTTATATAATACAAGAAGTTAATGGACAAAAATGATATTAATCTTCAGTTTATAAAGGCGTTTTCTTTTCACAGAATCAAAACTCTACAAAGTATATTATAAGAACAACTGCTACTCTGGTAGATATGTGACCTTTGTTTTATGTGACAATTATTGGGTGGGTAGCAAAATAAAATGTAAAAAAAAAACCACAAATTTTTATGCTAAGATAATAAATTATAAATTATGAAAGTCTAAGGCACTGAGCAACTTGTAAGCAACAGTACTGTCTCTTAGCAACAAGCCAGGGAAAGCAGTTTGTTGATACGAATAGAGCAGACAGGATTGTTTTGCAATGATTACCACCAAGGAACTAGGAACAACATTTTAACACCTGCCTCAGGGCACTTCTGCACCTAGCTATCCATCTCTCCAGCGGCCCACAAAGCCTGGGCTGTATGCCAAACGGCTTCTGAGGCCTGCCTCCCTCCCAGAGCAGGCCCGGTGCAACAAAAAGGACCCCAGAGGAAAGATCAAAGAGGTGGAGTTCAGGTGTGTTGCACACTTGTGCCCGCTTCTATTCCTTTAAATGTCTTTCTACAAACAATGTGTGATCGTTAGTGTAAATGTTTATTTTTTACCCTCGCTCTCTGCCCCTTTAGTGCTGTCTAATCTGGAGTTAGCATCATGAATGAATGCAGACACGTATTTGATATGAAGCCAAGATTTTTAACTGTAGTTTTATTCTTAAATACCCAGCATTAAGAGTTGGAGCAATGGTGCAATCAGGAGCACCTAGTTATTATTCCACCATTGTGCTGGCTTCAGAAACATACAAAGAAAACATTTCCAGAAATAAAATTCAGCAGAATCAGTCTGCTAAGTCCCTGAGCTAACATCAGTGGTGGCTTATTCATTCTCCCAGGTAGAATGTTACGACAGTGAAGGGAAGTGGCAGAGGGGGATAGTAAAAGTTAAGGGAAAGAAGTTGAAGTGAAATCCAGGCAGATGAGGAAAAAAACTTAGGAGAAGAAAAAAACTGGAAGATGAGAAGGAGAAGGAAATAAAATTTTGTGAAGGTAAAAAGGCTATGGAAACAAAATACGGGACAGTGGAGAAATAGGAAAGAGAAAGAAAATACCAACAACACACACAGCTCTGCTGTATTTCCCTTGCAGAAAAAAGTGCAGAAGAGAACAGCTAAAAGGAGAAATTAATTCTGATCTCCTGGAAATCCATCACTGACTCATGAGACCTGGCAATTCTTCCAGTCCACTCTAAGCCCTAAGTGAGTTGGAGCCCCGATCAAAGCCTACAGGGCCAGCTTAGCCTATAACCCTATCTATTTCCACATTATACCTGAATTTATTAAGCAATGCATCTGTGCTAAGCACGTTTCTATCAACACAGCTTTCCTGCTGCTGACTGGAAGGAACACATGCTAAACTTTTTTTTTTTTTTTTTTTTTTTTTTTTTTTTACTTTGCACCAAACTGCCCTGTGTTTGCTAAGGATACCTGGAGGTTATTTCCACTATGTTTGTATAACACTATAACACAAGGCATTGACTTAGAGGCCAGGCTACAGAAAGCCACACTTTTGTTTTTTCTTTTTCTAATTCAGTATCCAGAGCAGACTGATTTAAAATAAATTTGCTAAATATAACTATTGCCATTGCTGCATAGACAGGTTAAACAAATGCATGGGTTGATCCACCTCAAGAAACTATTTGTTTTCCCTGGTGCAAAATCCTGAAGGAATTGGTCATTGTGTCTTACATGACGTTGAGGCTCACCAGGCAAAAGTGGGCTTTCTCCTTCACTTTTCTTTTGGGTGATTGAATATGAAGTCCAGCTCGCTGCACATCCTTATGTGAGATAGTTTAACACAGTACCTCGAGGCTCTACAGTCCCAGAATGCAGTGCAGCTCACTGGCAGTAGTTCAGCTGAAGACTAAACATTTGGCTCAGTGACAGCAGAGCTGCCAAGAGTTGGCAACAAGAGACTCACAGGGAAGCAGCAGGCTGCTAAACCCTTTCACATTTTTAATTAGATCCACACACCCATGTCTTTGAGCTATCATAAATATACAGATGACATAGAGAGCATTATTTGGGGTAAGGAAAAAAAAAAAGAAAGAAAACTGTACTGTGGTATCTCTTACCTTATTAAAATAATTTACCTACAGCTAGTCTTTGGAAATGGGGGGGGGAAGCGGGTTGTGACATTTAACTCAGATAAAAGTCTCGCCCTGACTACAGTTAAATTCATCCTGAACATTGAAAATGCAGGGTCCTGAGATGACTGACATGCTGATTTAGTTGCAATAGCATCGCCAGAAGAGGGCATTATTGGCAGTAACTCCAGTATGTAATTTCCCAGAAGAGCAATACATTCAAGCTTGAAGTATTCTTAAGTGTATATCTTGCTATGATGTTGTTGTTAAAACTGTTTGTTAGTTTGGTTTTTTTTGTTGTTTCCATTTTTCCCTTGCTCTGTTGTTACTATTTGCTAGGCACACCTTGATACATTCAAAATCCTTTTATCTTTTTTTTAAATTAATTTCCACAAAGACATTTTCCCAATCTGATTCTTCCTAACCTTTCTTCCTTCCTGTTTTATTCCATCCTTCAAAATAACGATGAGGTTTTGTTGGTTGCTTAATTTATTTTTTTATTAACAATTACACAGAAAAATTCCTTTCTCACCCATGACTTTTTTCATCTGACACTGTTGAGATCTACAGCAATAAAGACATATATCAAATACATTTCAAGCTGACAATTTACATCATCATGTCTGGTGGACAGGGTTAAAAGACTTGTTCTTCTGTCCAGGGACATTGACACTCAAGAGTATTGTCTCTTGTCTCCTTTGTTGTAAAGCCTTAATATTTTATTCAGAATAGAAACTGTAGCTGTATCATCAACCTGAAGCATGAAAACATGCACAAAGGATCTTTGCAACTGGTCCTTAAGGGCTAGGGTTTTCTTCTTGTATTTCTCCTAATTTTAAAGAAAATCTAATAAGGAAACAAAATCCTTGAAGTGCTGCAGGGGGGAAAAGGAATCACATGTTGTCCTGCCTGCAAGCACAAATTTTATAAATAGACGCTACAGCAAACATCAAAGAAATTACTGCACAGAGAAACCAACAGATCATGTATATTTTACATTGCCCATTTATTCCAAACTGTGTTAGCCACACACTGCCCGTTAACTCTGAATGTGCAAACCACAGTCTCTCCATTCTGGATATTCAGAAATTTTTTTTGTGTCACCCCAGATTTTTTAATGTGTTTTCTTCTGTACAAGTTAAACTTGGCCATATCTTATTTCTCCTGTTTTTCTCCTCTGTTCTTCACCACAACCTGAGAAGTCTCAGTCCTTCTACGTGGTTGTGAGCTCATGCCAGGTCCATATGGATTTAAACACATAGGATCCATGACCCTTACCAACTCATATGAGCAATCATATTTCCAGGAGCCTTACCTCACTCACTGTATGGAATCTGCTTTGCACCACACAGCTGACCATATAGGCAATATCTCTTACAAATGGGAAAAGGAGCAGGGTCGAAATAGTAGGTTTACTCTTGGGCAATTCAAAACCAATTCTAGTTCAAACAATTCCCTCTTCAGAATATAGGGGAAACATTCAGCTTTGATCTTTCTTGACCTCACCTTCCATTTACTCCTTAAGTCCACTGGAATATTCTGCTCTAGTGTTCTACTGGGTGGCCAAAGGGAAATAAAGCATCCAAAAGCCCCTCCAGAAATTCAGAGCTTAAGTTGACAAGATAAATTTATTTGCTTAATTTAGGCAGGGGTGAACTGGGCCACTACTGACATTCATACCATAGGTTTGTAGTCTGTTAAGTAAGACTTAAGTCAAGGATGATAAATCATTTTGTGGAGGATTTTTTAAATGTTTGTAAAATATTTAGCAAAATGAGACTGCTGTCCTGTTTTGGGCTACCAGCATATAAGTGAATGACTACAAATAAAAAAACATGAACAAAAATATAGGTTATTAATCGCCTTGTCAGTGCTACTATTGCTAGTAGTAAGGCACCATTCTTAGAGACAGACTTTGCAAGTGCAAAAATTTTTTACCACTAAGAAGAATCTGCCCAGAAAGTTAATCCAGTTATTTCATCAAACTAGCCATTTGCCAGAAGTTTAGAACTTCAGGTTTCACAAGTATAGACACAGTAGTAACATTTGCTAGTAATACTGCTAATTCTAATTATTAGCACTGGTATAAAAGAGTTTTTCTTGATAGTAAAACTTTGGTTTTGTTAATATCTTCCTCTCTGAGTAGTATCAGGATTAGGAATGCAAGTTTCAACATAAGTAATTAATACAAGTGATCTTCTACCTCACTTACATATATCTTATCTGGAAGAAGACATTTTAACAGAGATGTATTCTTTAATGAAGTTTAGGCTTTGATTTATCAGACATTCAAAAGAAAGAGTGGTGCCTCTCCTGCCCTTTCTCTTTTTTCCTTATTTTCCTCTGGAAGTTACCTATCTTGATACTAACCAGCCTGAAGCAAGTTTAGTGTAACTGCCCAGCGGAGGTAAATACCTGTGCTGATTCATTAAAATTCTTGTTCAGATCTGATCAGAACCTGGATATCAAATCTGCAGTCTGCCCATGCAGGCTTACCCACACCAGCTTCTTTCACATGTGCCAGCATACCAGGCCTCTGGCTATTAACAGTTTGGTTCACAGAATTCAGCAGAAAAATGGACAAGTGGAAATCAAGGATGGAAAATCCTGCTTAGATCATCTACCTCATCTCTATGTCATTGCTGGAATCTTTCCCAAATTTACAGACTTTGCTGTCATTGGTGCTAAAAGAGGTTTCTGTGTACCGTCTTTGATGCATCTGATCCATGTGGCAAGCTGTTAAGAAAGATGGGGTAGATGGGTGTGATTTTGAACTTTCCAGAATGAGTCATGCCTCAATGGTTATAGAAAGATCTAAACTGGAGTTCATGTATGGTAGTGAGAATATTTTCATCAACTCCAGTGAGTCTTGGGTAAGCGCTACAGGGTTATACTCATGAGATTTGGAGAATGGGCAGAGTGAGTATATAGTTGGCCAGAAAACATTGCAAAGTGTATGTGAAGTGCAACCTTCCAGTACCCAAGCACAAACCAATTTCCAGCTCCCCCTTTCTGGCACTAAAAATAAAGGCCAGAGAAAATAAAGCAGAAAGCGTCCTATGCCTTTGTGCTTCCTTAAATCTAGCTTAGAAGTGTTCTGTCACCAGTAGTCTTCCTTAGACTTTGTTACTCCTACAAACAGCTGAAGGGCAAATAGGCTTGGAAAATCATCTGCTCATTGCAGTCCACCTACCCTAGACCCAGGCTAGGAAGATAGCTGTTAAACCAAGATGGCATTTCCCAGAAGGGAGCAGAGAATGCAATGCCCTTTTTGAAGCAGGAGTAGCACAGAGATGCTGCCCAAACACTATTACCAGGCACTGTTTGTTCCACCTACAATGGAGAAGTCAGGTTTCTGATCTGACAAACAATGAAATTGCAACTGTTACACATACCTGTCCCCATACTTTTTTTTATTAGACTCATTGCAGTGCCAGGCTAAATTGCACAAAATATTTTTTGGGTCTGAAAAACTCAGTTCAGTCATGTTTATTTCCCTGTGCTAATCCACCCAAAAAAAAAAACATGTCCAGGAAGTATTTATTTTAAAGTAAAGACGCAGCTTTCATAGTCTCTTTCATCTTCTAATGAGACACAAAAATACACTACCTTAAATCAACAGCACTGAATCCAATTAAAGTATATGAGAAATGATAGCTGTTTTACTGTCAGACTTTACAGACACCTAGTGTCTTACAGACAAAAATTCCTATACCCTTGACTGTCAAAATAATTTAAATATTAGCTCTTTTCTGTTCTATTATTTTTTTTGAAATCATGCTTTTTAATTGCTAGCATATATTCATATTGTCCTCATTTTTGTCAGCAGAATAGTTCTAAACAGACCCATTTTAGCAAGCAAATTTACTATGGTTATAAATAAAGTGATTATGTTTGCAGCTGTAAAATTTTCCAGTGTACACTGCTACTATTTCTACACTATGGATTCTAAATACACTATTTCATGCATTACATGCTATTAACATGGTTAGGAAGGCTATTTTTTTCACAGTCCAGCTTTAACCAGATCCAAAGGTAAACTTTTCCTGCAAAAGTTACAATGATAAAACTCTATTAACTTCAGCCTTGCGGGACTCAACTTGCAACAATAAATTTCTTAAAACAGACACAAGAAGCTTGCCCAAGCATCATACCCCCCATACCAACCTTTTCCAAACAATTCACCCATCCTTAATTTACTAAAAGTCATGTGGGAGGGTGTGGGGGAAGAGAAAAAGCTCTGGGTGCTTCTTGCTATAGGGCAATGATTTTGAAAATGCAGTTTGTGGTCATGCTGTGTTTTGTCGATTTCTTAACTTCTGTGAAAGGCCTATTTGGTGGTCCTTCATTTGAGGAAAACTTGGAATTCCTAATTTTAAATTTGACCTCTATTCTATCCTGAAAATCCCATCAATATACTTGAAACTGGGAGGGACAAATTGGAAATTCCATTGCAGTCATCGGGAATTTTTTCTCTGACTTCATAGGGGCAAAGATTTCACTCTCAATATGCTCTTGCTTACAAAGCACAGCAATGTTGTACACCTTTTGGCCACAACATTGCCCTGCAAATTTTTATTTAGGTTTCATCCCTTTCTTCATGCTCTTCTTTCAAACTGAGTTCAGAAGACTGAGAGAGAGAAGAGTCATCAAGTACACTGGGGGTTCAGAGATGTGAGGACTGCTCTTCACCACAGTTAGTTACATCTGCGGATGAAATTTGTCATAGCATGAAGGAAGTCTGACAGGACAAGCATATTTCAGCCTGCTTCAGCCTTTCTTATAAACACCTCAGATGTCAGGCCCAGATGTCCTATAAAATGAGTGCTGGACACACATCTGTGCTCCCATACAGACACCAGTGACTGAAGTGTATAATATATTGCCAAAACGTAAGAGTAAAGCCTGCAAACTAATAATTGCAGCAACTACGCATTTCAAATTTAGCCCATCTTCCACCAACAAGTAGAAATAACATCCTGTCCAACTTCCATTCTGGAGGTACTAACTCTGCCAGCTCAATTTCCTTAGATTTCCCTTCAGCCAAGAACCACATACTGAAACCAGTAGGAAACTTGCCTGCTCCAAATGGTGTTTCACAAAGGGCAACTGCAAGTCTTCTCCCTACCACACCCAGAGCAAGGTTCCCTCATTTATGAAATGCCCATAACAAGGGAAGGTGTTTTTGTTCCTTCCTTTCCTGGCAAGGTCTCAAGTGCAAGCAGCAACATGCAGAGGGAGGCTAATACATAATCTGCCAAATCTGACTCTAGCATTCTTTGCTTCTCACATGACAGATCAGGTACTTCATCAAAACATCTCTGGCGGTGCTGCAGTCCCTTCAGTATCAAGGTAGCCTGTTTTTGCAGTGAAAAGTTTGAACTGTTACTGCCTCATCTATTTGTCCATAATAGCTTCTAGATATTTCCCGTATTAATGACCTATCTTTTTTGCTTCATTTCTACTTAACATTATAATCTGTAAACACATAAAATTTGTCATTTGTAGGCAACTTTTCAAAATGAAGTTAATAATTTGTTTTTCTACTGTGTGTTCAGCTTTCTCAGAATTTTTGCCCTGGCTGCAATTAAGGAACACTAAGAACTCTCTCGCAATCCAAACTGATTCTGAGATGATAACAAAGCATGAAGCCAGACCAGGTTTGTGTAGCTTGAAAGTTTCAGCATGGGCTTTTTGCCTAACACAGAGCTATCCTACTTGTATCATCTTCTTAAGAAATCACAAACACAATTATTTACTCATATTTGAATCTGAAATACTGTGCACACTGTCTTTTGCTTCTCACTCTCCCATTCCCATTTTCTACATTTGCCTGATGTCCAAGTCTGATCCCCTTTGTTTTGCTTTGCTTTGCTTTGCTTCGATATTCAGGACTGTAAACTGTCCAGGAGAACAACTGAACTCTAGTCCCGGATTTCCACCAACCTCCTTGACATCCTTGGGAAATCAATTCATCTCTCTGCTTCCAGTCTCACTCCTTACGTGCAAATGCAGAAAAGACTGTATCTTTAATTCTGTGTTGGGTTGATGCATCCAGATTGAATAATGGTAGAGAAAATAAAACTACTGCTGTCGTAATTGCTGTAAATCATTCCACTACCTCTAACACGAGTTGCATAGTTGATGTTAAGGGTAAGGCAATGTTCTATTTAGTTAAGTGTCCTAATGCGAAAGAATTATTTACACCTTTCTCATCCAGTTTGCATGCATGAAATTTAAAGAAAACAAACAAACAAACAAAAAAGCTAGCCCTTCTGTTATTGCAGTGTGGAAAACTTGGCCAGAAGTTTCACTAGATTCTTTTCCATACAAATGAAGTTACTGGGAATATACAGTATGTCAAATGGAAACACAAAAATCCCATCAAGGCCTTTTCCTTTTTTTCCACAATTACTTCATAGAATCTTTCAATGTCAGTTTATGTTGGAAAAAGGGCATATATCTGTACCTACATGAATAGCAGTGATGTTATTTTAAACATTCTAAGTGTTAAATGTAATGCAGATGCAACAGTGCTGATGCCACCACTGCAGCTGTTTTTGTAGAAGGGCTAATCTCTTCTTTGTTTAACCTGTCCATTAGCAATCAAGGTACAGAGCCACTAGTGAACATGCAGCATAGTCATCTGCATGGTGAATTCTTGTAAGCATAGATTAGGTCAACCTGGTGGTTTTCAGTGCTGCAAACCAATGCCACCTGAAAGTGCCGACTCCTGGCACGATTTAAGTATTATTGCCTGCGGAGAAAAAGGTGCTACTGAAACAACTGTGGCTGGGAAATTAGGGATAATAATGGCGACCTGCTTAAGGGATCCTTTTAGTAGGTGTATCAGTTTCATGGGAAGTATGTTTCTGCCAGGACAAAAGCTGCTGCCCCATTAGCCAATAAAAGGAGGAGTATTACATGATGATGGATGTGTGAAAATGACACAAGAGAATAAACCATCACACCTTATTTCTCCCCAAGGGAGAGGATGAAAGTATTAACCATATGTAACAATGTCAGTTGTGTTGCTTAATGCATTGGTCTGGGACATTGAGATACAACGTGATGTGGACAACATAAGAACCTGTTTGGAGTTGCATAGCACAGTGCTAAGATGGTGAAAACTTGGTCGTGGTCCAGATTTCTAGAAGTTAATGAAGACCGAGAGAAGCTGTATGCTGTTTTTTTTTCATGGTAATTTTTACCTTCAGGAGGTAATTTTTTCCTAAGATATGATCTAACCGTATCCTCTATGTAGTTTCTACTAAAAAATGTGAAAAATGTGTGGAAAATGATGGAGTTTGTCAAGAGTTGTTTTTGAAAGATGAAATCTGGGGGAAAAAAAGTATGGATATCGTGAACAATATTTCATTTCTATATTTTCTAAGTGAAAAGTTAAATAGAATGTTTAGTTATAATTTTGTGCTTTTTGATAATAATTATTTTAACATACACAAAAAAAAAAAAAAAAAAGATTTTAAATGGAAGAAATCAAAATTATTCTGAAATATTAGAAGGAAATGTTTTTACACTCGTCCCTTTTTTTCAGAGAGCTTATTTGAGAACTTTCTATATTTCTATTTTTATTCCTTATTTAACTTTATTTTGATCTCAAAAGTATTTCTTACTTTACTCACTTCCATACTTGCATGGAATGCCATCATAAAGGTGACTGTGTGGGTTCTAGGCTCTTGGAGTTCTTTTCTACTGAAAGGCAGCCCTCTGACAGTCCTCTTTTGGTCTTTAACAGCAGTGTGATGCATTTAAAATTAATCTCAATATCTAACAATACATTTTGGTTGGGCTTTGGAAAGTTGGCCTCAGAAAATTATGTTCTAGAATCTCTACAATCAGAAAAATTATCTAAATATATCTCTGCTTTTGTATGGAAAATACATACACAGGTATGCACAGTGATATTTAAAATTTGTGGAAGTATTAGCATGAAAGACAATCTTAAACATAAAAATTCGATCATTTCTCACAAAAGAAATTTCAGCCAAGATAAATTCATATGTAAAGTCAATGGCAAATTGTTTTATAAGAATTTGTATTGTTCTTTCATCTTGTTTTTCTACTTCTGAAGCTCAAAACATGAGTGGGAAATAGGAGACAAGAATGCATACCACCAAATGATAAAGAAAGCCAATGAAAAACACAGTACACAGATCCAGGTGCCCATGTGGTTTAAGCTGTCCTGAATAAGTCTTCTGAAGGGTAACAAATAGTTCTTTTAGAATAACACAGTATGTGAATTTCTAGGGGAAAAAAAAAAAAAGAAAAAATAGGAGAGGGAAGAAAGTAATTTGCTGTAAAGCATTAATTTCATTCCTTTCAATTCAAATAATCCAAGGAAAAGTTGTAAAGAACCAAGTTCAAAGATATGGCTTGATTAAAATTTTAAGTCACCTCTCAGACCATATGTTATCTGTTTAATACACAGTTTCACTCCTCTGCACTTGGTAGTACACATAGCCCCCTTCTATACTTTTTTTTCTGCCATCTTAGTTTGGGCCCATGGTTTTTCCCGACCCCAATCCTCCAGTAAGGACAAATGAAAGAGGCTCAAGAAGCTGAAAATGTCTATTCAAGCACCTTCAGCCTTATATGAGCCTTTCAGCAATTTACTGGAAGAATGAAGAGCCAGGCAATCTTTAAAGCATCTTAATTGTTCTCTGAGTGTAATAGAACCCTTGGGAGACGTGACCCTAAGTTGGCTGTAAATCACACTTGATTCTATGGGCTGTTCCATTCCTCCCTATCATGGAAAGTATATGATGTTAAAGTAGATTATTAAATCACAGACATGCTTATTTTTCAAACAAAACGTGTAAGTTACTCACTTTGCCATTCTCTCCACCCCCCCCGACCTCAAAGAAAGGTAGGACATAGGTATGAAAATGGTAGGGAAACAAATGATTGTCTGTGAATGAAAAAGGGTGTGAGAAATCAGTAATTAATCTGCCACGACTCCTACCATTTTTTTCTAAGAAAACCCAGTCAATCAATCTTCCTCCAATCTGTCTACTATTGCCTTTTTACCACCAGTATATCATCTATTCGCCCACAAATTCGTTTGCCAGTTGTCTCCATTCCTTTCCTGAATTAAAACTGTGCCAATCTGAAGTGGTTCAGAATCTCCCTTTGAGTTATGCCAAACAGCTTCTCAGAAACCTTCGGCGCACACCTATCCTTTAGGCTGAGAACTATTTTCGCTTTGTTTAACCTTGCCAGAGCTGAGCACCACACCCTTGGCTCTGGTCCTGCACTGTAACCACCTTCTCAGCTTCCAACACAAAGCACACAGCCATGCTGTCCTCTGATAAAAACAACACAGGAACTCCGATTTTTTTCCTTTTATGTGACAGCCCACACTTGATTGAGCAGAATTTATATACTATCAGCCTGTAAAGGTTCTCTTTGTAGTTGGAATTGAAAAATCAGGAGCATTAAGACTAGGAAAAAAGGACTGAGGATTTTAACTTTTACCTCTGTAGGGAAAAAAGAAAACTACGCTACTAGAGCTTGTTTCTCCTCCATCTCTTATTTGTATCTATAGAGTAAGAGGCTGTCTTGCCAGAACATCAAATCCTTCAAGGAAAGAATCCGATACACGACCTGAGAGTATCTTCCACTGGTACTGCATTAGCAACATAACAGCTGGGACTGAGTTCACTGAATCTGCAGTAATCAGCTGCTCTTCTTCAGCTCAGAATCACAGAATCACAGAATTGCAAGGTTGGAAATGACCTGCAAGATCGTCTAGTCCAACCACCCTCCCATTCCTATTATTAAACTGTATCTCGTAGCTCCTCATCCAGGCGCCTCTTGAACACTGCCAGGGACGGCAACTCCACCACCTCCCTGGGCAGCCATTCCAGTGCCTGACCACCCTCTGAGAGAAAAAGTTTCTCCTAATGTCCAACCTAAACCTCCTCTGGTATAACTTCTGGCCATTTCCTCGAGTCCTACTATTTGCCTGGGAGAAGAGGCCAGACCGTTTTACAACACAACCTCCCTTCAGGAAGTTGTAAAGTGCAATGAGATCTCCCCTGAGCCTCCTCTTCTCCAGACTAAACAACCCCAGCTCCCTCAGCTGCTCCTCATAAGCCCTGTGCTCCAGACCCCTCACCAGTTTCGTTGCTCCACATACAATGCACAAACCCTGGTTCTCAATGTGAGTAGTTTAAATGGGATAGCAAACCACCAACCAATAGGACACTGAACAAGTAGCAAAACTCAGTCAAAAGTATTTTATTTACAAAAGTGTGTGCAAATTGACTCATGGATAAACCCAGAAATAAACATTATTGTGTCTAGAAGCATCATCTGGGAAAATTAGTTGAGGTAATATGGTGAAAAGTCCCAAACACAAATTTAGAGCCTTTTCTCTCTGTGAGAGTGTTAACATGCTAAAAAAAAAAGTTGTTCAGAGAAGCAGTGATGTCTCCATTTCTGGAGACTCCCAAAACCCAACTGGACAAAGTCCCGGGTGTCCTATTCTAGTTAGCCACGCTCAGAGCATGGAGATAGAAATAGCTGATCTCAACCTCAACCATTCTATTATTTTTGATACTGTGGTGACCTTCATGCATTAGTGCTTATTCAAGGGCAAACATGTCCACAGTATGGACAAATCACAGCACTACATAGACTCCATCTGTCCCACTATTACTGTTACCAGAAAGAGTTTTGTGGTTTTATTTTATTTATTTTTTCATCTGTGAAGAACTTTGATCTTGAATGCTGAAAGGGCATAAGTTTCAAGGAGGTTGAAAAAAACCCGTAAATGCACACATGAGCTGCTGTACTGCAGCATTCCAGTTAGTTCCTGGGACTAACCAGCTCATGTCCAGTTTTGAGAGCTATGCTACAGCTTGCCTTGGATGTAAGCTCAGATACCTGCTGTTTGGCATGCAGCTGCCTCACTGAAGCACTGCAATGCATTGTGTAGTATAACAACACCATAAGGTCTGATCACCTCCTATGTTGCCTCTCTCACTGGCTCCAAAGGGAATCTGAGGTAAATGGATTCAGTCCCTAACATAGTTGTCTCCTTTAAGTGCCTACAGGCACTTGTGTAATGTGGACTGATAGGTGGCACAAATCCTCATAAGCTGCCTTAGGGTGCCAAACCAGTGTACCACACAAATTAGGGGCTTGCTTTAATGCTGTGATTCTGGCAAACCATTTGAGGAAAACAGTATTCCCACTTCAGGCTCACAGACCAGGTGGGTTATATGGCATTAAGAAGTTTTTCTGCAAGGAAAGCAGAAGGGTGGGAGATGCAAAATAAGCACTGGAGAATCATAAAGCACCCACCTGGGTTTCCTTAGAAAAGATTAAATGCCAGAGATTCAGCCAGCACTAAGAACAACTACACAGCAGTATGCCTGCAGTTCCCTTGAAAGCTCAGTACGGTCTGTTACCACTTTAATATAAGAATTAATTGAAGAAAATTGAGAAACTAGCTCAGATTTGACCTCTGGGTATTCTGCTCAGTAAGTCCAGTTTAGCCCAAAGGCACATAAATGAAGGAAAATTATTAACCCACGAGGTGCTGGCTTAATATGCCAGTTAATGAAAATAAACATCTTACAGATTCAAGGCCGTTTATTTTGGTCCTAAGAAGTGATGTATCTTCTTCCCAGGAAGACAATGCCACTCTGTGACAAGTGGTTACAGTACAGATGGAGTGCTGGTTAACTGCATAATGGTCTGGTGTTGGAGAACTCAAATGTGAACTGTCTTTGTAGATTGGAAGTGCCTTTCTTGCACCATTTCCAGGTTTGTTGTCACTCATAATATTTGAGGGAATGCTTCATGAACCAATAACGCAGCTACCCTGAAAATGTTCCACAGGAGCTGTCAAGCATCCTATTAGCACACTTACTGACACTGGTCACAGCTGACTCTCTTTAAACATGCCAGTCTTAAAGTAAAAATAGTTTTATTGAAGGATGTACTTGGCACTTTTCAATATTAAATACTAAATAAATAATAGCATGTTTTCCTTTAAAATTTTAGAATGCAACTGTATCTATTTGGACTCAGTTTGCAGACATGCATTAATTCATTTAGATACAGCGTCTGAAAATCTGGCTCTCAGCTTTCCCGTAATGTGCATCTACTAATGAATAGAGAATTATCACATTCCATATTTTCTGTCACTAATGAGCATTAAAGGCACTATATATGTTTCATACAAAATTTGAAGTCAAGTGTTTTTTTTTCCCCTGTAAATTTGGGTTTATTTCTACCTTGTCAGTCATTCACAAGAATATGGTGTACAGCAGTGTCCAAGACAAACTGTTCTGCATATGGTCAGATTAAACATACAGAAATTTAACCATTTTAAAGAATGCAACTTCTTGAAGACATTTTGAAATTATCATGGGTGCCTTATGTAATCTGTCTCCCACTCATGGTATTTTATCTCAAATGTAATATTAAGTCTTCATTAATATAGTTACTGAGAAAATAACAGTCTTCCATTTTGAAGACAATGCAATTAGTGACCTTACTAATCTTATCCTTCCTGCCAGTTGTCCATTATTCCAGAGGGGCAATTCAGTCACAGAAGATCATGCTCATTGCATGAAAAGCTATCTTTAATCAAGCTTGTGTTGTGCCAGTTCAAAGGTTTGAATAATCAGACTGTAGTAAATTATTTTCAAAACCAGAATATTCTTATTGTACCTAGAGTTGCCAGCTAAACCAAAAATAAATAATGTGATGCTGTTACAAATTGATCATTTTTTGTGGTGTGCCTTGTGCAGGGCACAGAAGATAATTCTCTTATTATACTTTGGGTTGGTGGTGTTTCTTTACCTTTGGTTTTACACAAGCAGACTGAGAAGTGTAGGAAACATGTTTGTTTTGGTAAGAGAGGGCAGAGGGGCAAATAATACATTTGTTGTTGCTTTTTTAGCAGTTAGTGTTTAGTTTTTAGCTTAAAACACTCACAAGATACTACGAATAATAGTGTATGTCCCACGTAACACAGCTCCCTTACCCCAACTTCTGGAAACGCCAATTATCAGACTATTCTTTTTCTGCACTTCAGCAGCAATGGTAAGAGCATCGTTCATGGTGCTTTGAGCCTCTCTTGAACTCCATTAGCTGCGGCTCACAAAACTACATGCAGGAAAGAAACAAGCAGATCCTTTTGTAACAGCAGAGATGGGGGATGAATGTCAGGAGAAAGAGTCCAAACCCAACCAACTTCCATCTGATAGCATGCTTAAAAGGTCACATACAGATGGTTTAAAAAAAACTTTTCATTGCAAGCCTCTCAGACTAAATCATAGGATCTGTTAGGGATACATACATATACAGATTGACCTATGGTCTTGGACAGAGCAATCTGTTGTGTGTCACTAGCACTGCAGCTCTGGATTTCAGAGTGATTTTGCAATCCTAACTCCAGATGAAAGACAAAAATTGTTATTAAAAATAAATGATCTAATTCATTTTTCCAGATAAAGTGTTTTATTTTCCATATGTAGACTATTCAATTAATCTTAATGTAGAATAAAATTCTAATTTTTCTAAACATACATTTTGGAAACCTACAATTTTTCTATTTGAAAATATGAAATGTGGGCAATTAATCATTCCAGAATATATAATTTCAATGGATTTAGTGACAGCACATAGGGTTTTTTTTTTCATCTAGTACTCATATGACCTACTCCTATGTACAGCAGTCAGAAGGAGGTCCTGAGCTCACAAGTTGCTGAGGCCTCTGAATTATAAGTGAAGAATTTGATGTTGAACATTTAACCTGACCACAGAGATGTGGTTTTGTATCTCCTTTTTCCAAAAACAACACTAACATCTTGTCTAGATTCTGCTTATACCAGAGATTGTAAATGTGAACACGGGTCTCACTTAGGTTGGTTTGGAGATAAGGGTGATACATTAAGCACCTTAAGATATAACAAACACATCTCTGGCTGTAGTAGATATTAAAAATATTTAAATATCTTTCGTCCCTCATTATTTTGTAAACTATAGATATCATATCTCTAATATGAAGCTCCTCTTTCAGCTTTGGAGAGCTTATGAAACGCATCACAAAATGTTGTCATCACCTTTTACAGTGAGTACGATCTTTGCAAGGCCTTCTTTGGTTCTGAAGGAAGAAAAAACAATTTGGCCTCACTGGGACTTAAGTGAAGCTTTGAACTATTCACAGCTCTCTAAACATCCTCTAAAGAATTTCAGATATTTAAAGATGGTCCATCATTCTCCTCAGTCTCTACCTCCCTGCATCCTGAGCAATTGTGGAGACAGTTTCCTGTTATACTACCATTTTCCAATGCTACGTTATATTAGGTCAGTTCAGATGAGGTCACTGGTCTTTGATCTATTGTATTTCTTCATTCTTGTTTGAGACGACCCAACCTTTCTCATATTCCCATAACTCATGACAATGAAAACAGCCGCTGTCTGCTTCACTTCCTAACCAATCAGTTCTGTTCAGAGTGGGAAGAAGAAACTTTAGAAGCTTTAGAGCAATGCAGATGTTTTTACTGGAAAACCGAGCACTAAAAACTTCATCTTGGGTTCTTGTCTTCCCTTTTAGTCCAAGAGAATATCGAGATCACTGAATTTTCTTTTTGCATGTTTTGCCCCTCTTTATGCAAGAGCAAGGAGGAGAACATTACTGCCTTTCTGATTATTAGCAGCCCTGGGTTCATACTGATTAGTCCCAGTGGCACAGGGTTAATGAGTTAAGTGTGCTTATTCAATTAAGCCACCTCTTTGTTTTAGCTCACATAAATTTTTACCTGATCGCTTCAAAATTACCTTTGGCACTATTCAGTAATAGAATGAATTGAGTAAACTGAATCAAAAGAAAAATGAATGCCTTCTTAGTTCTTGTGTTTGCTTGATTTGCCTTCGGTAAAATAAACGGATGGAGAGCTCAGCAGAGGTATTCTGATCACCTGATATACAGTTTACATCATGGAATATGGGCAAATTTGAATCCTTCTGGATCCGTTTAAGTCTAATGTTTGGAATTATTTGGCACTAGTTTGAATTTTAGATTGTTTTTGTGAAAGAGTCTCAGTTATCTGTTTTCCTCAAAATACCCTCAGGATACACCATTCTTACAGCAACCACTTCAGAGCATTACCTTGAACAGAGGATGAATGAGCTGCTTCACTTGTAACACTGGAGCACCTTTTCTAACACAGCTGCTGAATACAGTAATTTACTTTCTTCAAAGCTGTTCTTGGAACTATAAAACAGTCCTGGATATCACACTGCAGCAATGGGAGACCCACTGATGGTTACAGTTAAGGCAGCTCAAGATGAAGTGGAACATCAGAACCCAAGAATCTTTTCATCTGCAAATAAGATACCAAAAGGAAAGACACTGGATTCTGATCCATACTTACATGCAATGAGTATCTGACATGCTAAAGAGGTATTTGCCTTTGAATGCTGATTATCACTGGAAAGCATCACATTTGAATCTCTCTGATTAAATGGAGGACTTTCATAATGGCATTACTAATTACATTTGTGTACACACTGACTGCCCTTAAAAACAGCCTCTTAAGGTAAGATTCATCTCATCTAACATTAATCATTTAAAAATAAGGTATCTAGTCTAAGCCAATTATCGCAGCTGCATCTGTAGTCAGTAAGGAGACACAGGGGCCTCCAGAGCATGATTCATCCTACTAGTCTTAGGAATGGATAAATCTCTTGTTGATTTGTTCCACTTATATCATGATGTCATCAAACATGAGATGACTTCTGCTCTGAGTTTAAATGAGAAACTGGATTAAGCAAAAGACACACAAAAAAACAACTCACAAATGAACAAAATCTCAGAAATTCCATTTGAAGTGATTTTATTAAAATTAAGTTAAAGTTAAACTACGTTAAATCATATAAGGATATTATACTTAAAGACAACGATCTTCTGTTTATAGTCAGCAACACACAGAGCACTCCAGACCTGAAGTAACAGTGATCCTACACTAACACAAGGAAATAACTTAAAACTTCCCTGAATGATTTGAGTCCATTCTCTTGTGGATGATTAATACAGAGATTCCCGTTGGACTGCAGTGACTATACCTCCGAAAATGTCTGACAGTTTTTGTTGTTTCATTTAACATCTGTAGGTGAATTTCCAGCTAAAGCATACCCATTTTATTTAGAAGCTTTAGAAGACCTTGCTCTTTGATGGCTTCCTGCTATCAGTAATGTCATGTAATGGGACATTTACCTGATTCACTCTCTGTATTACACTTAACTAGCCTTACTTCTGGACTGTATTCTTCTTAATCATGTGCCTTTAAATCAACATGTAACTTGCACTGAGGGACATTCATAAAAACAATCTTTCAAAGTGTATCAAGGAGCGAAGGAGAGCTGTGGTATCCTGAAAAATATAAAATATAAAATACAAAATATAAAATATAAAGTATAAAGTATAAAATATAAAGTATAAAATATAAAATATAAAATAACATAAAATATAAAATAGAAATTTAATTGCATTAAGGTCCTGCACAGAATAAACCCAAATTAAAATAGACCCAGAGATCTCTTGCTTATTTGGCAGTTTAATCTGGCCTAGGATCCAGAACTGATTGCTGAACTATTTCTTAGAAACGTGATCTTCAAACTTCATCTTATGCACGGAGACCTTGGCAACACAGACAGGCAGTACATCACTCCAGTTCTATCTCTGCTGCATTGGCCTCTGGTTCTGAATTACAGCATCTATCACATTCTGGCTTTTGCTTGCCAAGCTTTTAAAGGTGTGCTCTTGCTCACTGTACCTTATGAATGGCTTTCCCTTCCATCATTGGGCCTGCTTTTGAAGTTTACTGATATCGACTTATAAAATATTCTCTCTCTGCTTGCCTACCCCGTCTGACTACTGTGTAACTGAGACATACATGCATATCACAAGTGTCAAGTCCCTGTTTGAAAGTGCTTTCTCTTGCTCAGGCACACTGTGGAAACTTCTGGCCATAAATATCTGAACCTCATATGCTTTTAAAAGCAGACACAACATACATCCTTTGGTTAAGATCTATTTATAATTAATAACATGGTGTGGACTGGCAGATTCTTCACTGAAAAGGCGGTAGACGTAAACTCCCTACGAGTATAAATGTATACATATATATTTGGGATATGCTCTATTCCTCTTTCCAGATTTAATGCCATCATATATCATGTTTGTTTTTAAACTATGCTCTGCTCTGAATTTTTATTTTATAATAAAAAGCTTAATTTTGCATGTTGACAAGAACTGACCTCAGAGTCATATTTTCACTCCTTAAAAGCCTGATAATGAAAACAGTCCTGTACCTTTCCACTGATTCTTTTTGCATATTTTGTTGCATGTTACTCCAAATGCCGAAAAACCCCGAAAAGAAGTACCATTGACCTCTGAAATGGTTTTCTTTTGTCTCTCAAAAGCACAGTGTTGTTACAATAAATGAATATACATATATATATACAAATAAGATATTAAACTTATTTAAAGAAGTGAAATGCTGGAACATAACTGTCCAATTGACAAAGCTGACAAAGTGTTCATATCTATCTTAAGTAACTATGAACAATGCACCAAAAAATGGATAGAATCATGAAACCTATGGTCTAGAAAATACAAAACAAAAAGCATAGGTACGGTAGGTGTATACCTACCATGCCTATGGTAGGTGTATAGCATATAACTAGGGCATGTTTTGTGCTGTGTATGCAAGTTAAGAAAAATAGCCTTCAATCTTAAAAAAGAAAGTGAACTAATTGACATCCATAATGTGTTTAATTATATTTAACTGAAAAATTTGCCTCCTACCATAGCCTTCACTATGATTTTGAGAAGCTAGATCCACACTGTAACAGAGTAAGCTGTTTAAAATGTACTGAAAACAAAAACGGTCAAAATCAGAATAGAAGTGTCAAGATTCTGCTAGATGACTACTTTTAACCAATTGGGATATAAGTCTTTGAGCACGTTTCAAGACAGGTCTCAGTTGCAAGATAGTTATGTCACTCTGCTCTTCAACAAGATACATCTTTTTGTGCAGATGTTGTCTTTTCCTTTCATTAATTAGCTAATTTATGTATTCAGAATAATATTTTTAACATCAAATTCTGACTGTTTTCAATGTACAGTGATTATCTAAAGAAATGGAAAAGGCATTGTCAGCGGTAGTGGGATAAACCATCTGTGGTTCATGCAAGAGAAATCTACAGCACAGATTCTGAGGTCTAAGCAGAAATATTTGAAATAATTCATACCTATATCTTATAACAAAAATCTAAGCATCTCCAAGACTCCAATGAAAGAGACAGAATGGAGGAAATAACTTTGGACCTTTCAGCCAGTCAGACAAAGGAGCATGTCTGCTATTATTGCCCTCTTTTAGAAGCCCACAGAAAGGCATCTGTGGGAGAATAGGACATCTGTGATCTTTCACAGCTGACTCTTCTCCAAAGGGGTGACAAATTCAGAGAAAACTGAATCAATGAAATATTTCATGAAAAAACACCCAGAAAGCAAGTGCAAGTGCAGACTTCTTGACCATTTGACTAAGGAAGGTGTATGACTTCATTTACAGGCAAAAAAAAAAAAACCAAAACAACCCAAACTTTTAAATCACACCAGTTGGCAAGCAAGGCTGTTTGTTACAGTTGACTCATACAGTTGACACTGGGACTTTATGCCATACTTCAGAAATCACAAAGTCTTTAAAGTAAAGGGCTAAATTAAGTCCCTAAAGAATGGAAAATGAGCTAGGCAAGCTGATATATACTTGGTAAAACCACCTTCAGACATAGAATAGCTGCAAAACAGTGATCACTGAAAAAAGATGCTGCATTTTTATATAGAAAAATATCACTGAATTGCACAGACTTTTAAAGCTATAAGTTGTCACAGAAGTTCTGCTTTCTCATGCAGCCTTTTGTTGTAAGCTTTGAGGATGGGGAAGAGATTTGGCATCCCTATTGTTATTATAAGTATCATTACTGCCACTTTTTGCTTTTAGCAGGACATTATGATATATTACCTCAGTTTATCTCAGTTGATGTTATTACATAAATGCTACAAATGACAAAGTTTGGAGACCACAGGTATTCCTAGAAAGTGCCAAGCAAATCGTAAATTATATTAAAATGATCTGGGAAGTTGAAAGGGATCATACACTGAATAGCTTTGTGCAGCTCAAACTTAACAGCATTTTTAGATCATGCACACACTGGTTGTGGCAACAAGCATTGGAAAGGAAGTAACAGCTAAGGCAGTGAAGAGACCTCACGACTTATTTTCTCCTCTGTTATTATGCAGTTATTATTGTTTATGTATACCTTAGTAATAGCAAGAGATCCCAGGCAGAGATCAAGCCTGCATTTTAGTTAAAAATAAATAAGCAAATCCTGTCTCACTCAATTCAAATATAGGCTGAAAGACAACAGGTAGATGCAATGTGAGAGGAGGAGCAGGAAGGTGACAGTGATGATTATTGCAGTAAACAGCACTCACCAATTACCTAGTCATTGTTTAGCATTCTTTGTAAAACATAGTACATCTGGAAGGCTAGTAAATGTTATCTTTAGATCTGTCTTTTGTTTCTGTGAACTAGCAGTTTCCTTTACAGCTATTTGAAAAATGTGTTTTCTCCAATGAAGAAACGGAAAACATCATGCTTTGTATACAAAAAACCCCAAATGTTTCAGCATATTAGGTCAAGCTCATCTAGTCTAATGTACTGTATATTTCAAGCAACTTATTTTCTCTTAATTATCATCGTAATAATCCCAATAGCCTATTTTAAGGAGGGCAGAGAGTAATCCTGCCTTGATCAAGAAAAGTTAGTAGATGAAGTGTTCATACTTTTTGCTACTTTGTTGTAAAGCCTAACCATGCTGAATGCTCAATACTTTGCTGTGTCCTTTGTTTAAATTTATGTGGCTTCACTTGGCTGTCATTGGTTGCTGTTATGACCTACTGTGCTAGATTAGAGCATTCACTAGCAGCTAGAATCATCTTCCAGGAAAATAATTCAGGTTATTTCACCATTGAACTTTTGGATAAAAAAATTCTCAACTCAAAACAATTTTCCCAACCTCAGATTTATTTTTTTATATATTATATCTCCTCATTTTTTGGACATCCTTTCCCCTTGACACGGACAAATCACAGTGCTGTACTTCAGTATCCTTTCCCCTCAGTGTATTACACAGAGATCCTTTACCCTGCCCAGTCCCTCCTTTGGGACTTTTACCAGGAACTGACTTAGCCCTCTTTGCCATGATATCATGCATACCATTCCCCACTCTGATTCCTAGATCTCTTCTTGGTGAACTAAACTCAGAATACTTGGTCCCTTTTTTCAGTGCATTGTGTTCTTTGCACCAGAAGACAGCAATCTTTGTTACATTAAAGTGCATTTTGTTCAAATGAGCCAACCTTGTTTTGTCCTTTCCTGATCATTACAGAAAACGCTGCCACATTTTTCATCACTAGTTACTTTTGTTTACTTCCAGAATACTGATAAGAATCTAAAGAGCTTTTAGTTTATAGATATTGATATTGGAAAATTTTTGATAGTTTCATATTAGCTTCTATCCTGTCAAATATTTAAATATGCTGTTTTTAATATATTCAATATACACTAAATTTACATTGCATTGGGCAGGGCATCTTCTGATACTATGGTGTTTATCAGAAGTCCAGATATGCTATGGCAATCATTTAGTCCAAGTCCAATCTCTAATTTCACAACAGTTGTAGATACTTTGAGTTTACTTATTCAAACATTAAGAAATAGTTTAAACAACAAGGATCTAAGTAAGGTCTCCATGATGATACTTACCTAGTACGTCCCTTTGACAGTGTAGACCTAAAATGAACACAATAGAGCTTTTATCTGCAGACAACAGTCTTAATATGTTTGAAGCTGAAATGTAGAAGAAAAAAAAAGGGAGAATTATTATGTGGCTAAACACCCCTAGCTAGCTGAAGGAGATGTCAGGAACATCCTAATGAGAAAAATTGAAGCTGAAAATATCAGTAGCAGATTTTCTCAGATTTTCTAAAAATACAGATGCTTTGTACTGTGTTTAAATTCTTCAGACTAATTGCTACAATTTTCAGACTTATTTGTAATTTGTTTGCCTAAAGAAAGTTGGTTTTGAGAAAGTAGAAAGATTGAAGATAACTGTCTGCTGGTGTTTGTACTCTGTACTGAGGTCCTGCCATGAACAGATTCCAGCAGGGAACTAACATTACAGTATCAAGACTTAGGACATGATTCAAGTTACAGTCCAGTTTAGTACGAATAAAGTCTGTTGTACTTCACACTTCCACAATCTCCTCTCATCTGTAAAGATCACAACCCTGCCCTCTTTCATTTCTCTTCAGAGGTGAGAGGAGGAACAGTGAGGCTGGTCCAGGCCACACTTTTGTGTGCATCTCCAGTATATATCTCATGCATTCCTTGTTTTCCTCAGGACCTCGAGGAAAATTCTTTCTATTGAAATGCTAATAGAGGAATAAACTGTATAATAAGACTGCATTCCCTTTGGGCCTACATGTAATTTACACATAAAATGAAATTGCACATGGCCTTGTTTCATAGCATATTTGTTTAATTATCTGTCTTATAAAGCCTTTTTCAATTAATTTTCAATATTTAAAAAAGAAATAAAAATTTCAATTTATCTGTGTACCTGATAATTAAGTACAGTTTGGGGAATAATTACATTATCTAATAGTAGAAATTTGTCCAGCTCCAATAACTGGCATTTTTCAACAGTTTTGCTTGCTTTCATGTTCTCCAACTATTCCAGTTCAAAGCAAATTCATGTTCTGTGTGTATTACTCGTTCCCCTCTGGTAATACTAAACACTGATCAGTTGATCAAAATTTCTCTGTTTTGCCTAACAATGGCTTTTGACAGTTAATCTATTAAATGTGAACAGACCTGTGCTAGTCTGAATCTCTCTGAGAGGTCTGTTTGTACAGTTCTGGTGTATACCAATATAACTACAAATGACACAGCTATGAAAGTATTAAGTTTTTCATGAGGTCTCATTACCTTTGAGAAACATACAGTTTGACACACTGTGTTGAATTCTGATGATCGTTGTTCAAGAGGACTGAAATATCCTACTGCAATTTTAGTTGGAATAGGTATGAAGGAGTGTTATTGGAGAGCAATATGACAAGATTAAAAAAAAAAAAAAGGTGCCCTCTGTGGTGCTGATTTTAGTAAAGTAAGAACCAAGAACAACCAAATGATTGTCTGAAAACACAGAGCTGGGATTAGTTCCAAAGAAGAAAAAAATTAAGCCATCGAGGTCCAAGTAGCAATCCCTGGGTCAAAATCATCCTGCTGTCTTTTTTCCCACTGGGGAGATAACAAAAAGTTGTTTGGGTAACACCACCTCTTATATGTATAGCCTTCCTCTCCTTTCTCTGTCTGATTGTCCTAGAAGTGACTAATACAACTGTTCATGGTGTAGTGAAGGCGTGAGGTATCCTCCTGCAGGTACCTTGCTGTACATTATCCCAGGCTGCTTCTCACTTTACAGTAGTTCACTATACATGGGAAAACTTGGCTTCTGAGACACTCATTTGCCAAAGCTCAACCAACCTGATTTGGACTAAAGCCGGACAGGAAACAGGACAAGAAAATGAGCAGTTTGGTGATTCAGGGTAAACAAATACAATCACCTCATTAAGATGGCTAAATGAAGGTAGCATTATAGCTAATGTCATCGGTTGTTCGCACCAAAGAGGTGAAAGCAAGAAGCACTGTTTCTACAGCAGATATACCCAAAGTGGAATGATACATAAGTTAGCACTGCCCCAAGACAAGGATGACAAGCAAATTCCTGAAGCATTCCATGTTTTTGATTCCATAAATTAGCAGTGAGGGCATGGTTTAGCAATGGGACTCAGTAGGTTAGGCTGATAGTTGGACTTAACAATCGTGATGGCCTTCTCCAACTTAGATGATTCCGTGATTCCAAAGAGAACCTAGGAAGCATCCTCATCTAATTCACAGTGTGGAACAAGCTATGGCAAAATGGACTCCACACACCTGTGGGCTTCGCCATCAAGTAGAAATGCTGGAGCTGTTCTATCCTCATGGGCATATGGGAATCAAATGTTTTTGCATTAAAATTAGATGATATTTTTTTATTTCATAGTCTCCGCTGCTGTAATTCTTTTTGGGAGCCTTTCTACTTTACTTATCCCCCACCTACTTTACTTTACCCCCCCTCCTTTTCCCCAGTGCTCTTTGTTTAATGAAGACTTTGAAGAAAATCACCCCATCAGTACAACAAGAAGAGCACTGAGACATCTTGGACATCTTGGAAACAACAGGATAGCTGCTGACTGACACCAGATAACGCACCAATTAACAAACATAAACGTCGATAAGATTGTGAACCTGAAGTACCCAGCCAATGGGGAAACAAGGGAGGGGGATAGGCAAAGGGAGAAACACGGTACAAAAAGCTGTCATTGTGTTCTTAGGGGTGCTCCCGCCATTGCAATCACAAATAAAATCTGCTTTTATCAGATACTGTCCTGACAAAATTATTTGGATATTTCCAACAGTCATGATTAGCTATACTCTGTTAAGATACATTATGTTAGAGTCATATCCATTTTGTTATTTACCAGATGTGGTAAATAACATGTGAAGTCCCATGCAATTTTGTTTAAGGAAAGGATTTTCCATCTAAAAGAAACGGAAATGCTCTTTTCCTAAAGATGCGGTACAAGAAGTAAGATGGAAAGCAGTTATGTCATGCATTTCACCACTCAGCACCAAGCAAGGGCTGATTTGTGTAATCAGTATGTTAGGGAAAGAGATAATGAAAAAGCATTAATGAAATTTCTCCTCGGTAGGTTTTCCCAATGCCAGTATTTTTAGTTGTCAGTTATAGTCTCTGTTGATGATCCACATTAGGAAAGTGAGTGGGACAGTGGGGTTTCAGGTCGAGTAGTTGCCAGCTGCCTGACAAAATAAAGATCAGGCTTTCTTTTGACTGTCAAACATCTTACAGCAAAGCTTGGTTTCTCAGCTAAGGCTCTCCACTTCCCACGAATACAGTGCTACTCAGCTTGCAATCCTGATAGAGGATTTTTATTTTTTTTATTAACAATAAAAAAAAATAGTTGAGAAAGAACCTTACCAGCTCTACTTAAGCCTCCAACATTTCCTTCTACTTCTTTTGTCCCTCCACTTATGGTTTATACCACCTCACACTGCAGCTAATCAGCCCAGTGCTGACAATTAGGCTTGTTAACACCCTCCTTGCAGAAGGTTTGCTCTCCAATTAGGCTGCATGCCTCCTTCCAGGCAGACAGAATAGAACAGAAAAGAAAGCGACTGTTCTCTGTGCTGTAGTCCCAACAGCATCTGCAGGGAGGCCTGACAGCAAAAGGTAGAGCTTTTAACCCCTGAACTGTCAAGGCAGTTTAGCACTCTAGATGACAACACAGCTCAGTTTCTGATTAAAACAAATTTATTTATTTATTTATTTATTTATTAAAGATCCAGCTATGTACCTTGCAAGAGTCACAACTATATCTGTTCCAAGATTAGTACTTCATTCTTACTGTTTTAAATGGATTTTAATCATCTAAACAGTTTATTACTGTTAAATTGTAAAGTTATCTTGATGTCCTATAAGATCTGCTCCAAAAGTAATGCCTCCCATTTTATGATGTTGGCCCACCACATCAGAGGCGGATGTTGGTGATATTGCAGTAGAGGGTGAATCTTCTCATCAGTGTCCCATTACATTTTGATGCTATCTGACAGTTGTCAGGAGAGGGACAGTCTGAAAAAATCGCATCTGATTTGGAAGTGCATATGAAACAAAGGAATGTCATTGAATTTGTCCATTCATCAACACTTGCTAAACATTCATGGAAACCAAAGTGGATATGAGCAGTGGGGTGGTGGGCAGTGCATTTCAGCAGTGGTGACAGCGAAGTGAAAGACAAGCAACATTCCAGGTCACCACGCAGAGATTTATGTGCACAGCATGCAAACTTTTGTTCATTGCTGATGAAAATGCACGGCTAATAGTGGTGACTATGTTGAAAATCACTGTTTTGTAGCTGAGAACTTGCTCTATCAGTGCTGCTGTAATCTTTGTATCTGTTGTAGTTTCTGTGGAGAGAACTAAGAAGCATTACTGTTGAAGTGACCCACCTTTGTGCAATTCCACCATGAACAATTTGTTGTTTTTGCTTTGCCTATTCACTAAGAACTTAATTTTTTTTGCAAAAGTATTCCAAGCAGTTCAGAACTGATTTACCCTCCTGAGCTTACACCGAGATGTCTCCATGCTGACTGCTCTCAGATAACTTGATATATGCATTCTGGCTTGCTTCTGTTTAGTACCATAAATTGTATGATGATAATGTGATTCTACTTCCTATCATACAACCTCTGTAATCCAGATTTATTCTTTAGGACTTGAAACCCTGACGGGTTTCAGTGGACATTGTTTATTTGCAACTTTTGACTTTGATAACACATACTTAATACAGAATAGAGAAAAATAGGCATATACTCCCTGGCATCAAACAAGCATACATGACCCTTCTCTTTTTTAGACAGCCATTTCCACTCAACTCCATTGCAGATTGGCAGATCAGAGCAGAGAGGACAGCACAGAAAGAAAAGCAGCAGATACAGGGACAACAGAGTTACGGAAGACGGTGATAAAATGCAGAGAATACCAAGGGTGTTGTAGAAGTTTATATCAAGAGAAAGAACCCCAAGGTAGGGAAATGTGGAAAGAGTATTTTGTAGAGTGGTCAAAGATGTCACACTCAAACATCTTTTTCTTGAGACAATGATGTTTTTGACAGAACAACAATTTTCATAGAAAAATTTGTCATTTGGAATTCTTAAGATTGCTGACATGTTTCAACAAAACAGGTAACTGAGATTTTGGCTGCTGAAAATTAAATTTTTTTTTTCCTGTGCGACTGTTTTTAGAAAAAAATATAATTCCTCAAGGAAATTTTTTAATTAAAATCAAATATTAAGTTAAAAAAAAAAAAAACAAAACAAAACATAGAAATTGGAAGGATGCTAGAGGGATGGACAAAAAAAAAAAAAAAAAAAAAAAGAGCCGGAGAGGAAAATATAAAAAAAATAGAAGCAAGATGGAGTATGTCTGGAGGAATATTCATGGAGAGGAAAATGGTCAATGGAAAGAAAAACCCTAAAGGGAGATATATCACGATTAAACAATAAAAAGGCAAGAAAAGGAGATTTAAAAATAAAGTTCTCTTTCTTGTGTTCCCTGCAAATGACAGTAGTCATCTCCTTTTCCACGTTTGCAGTTTGCCAAGAAACTCAAAATTTCAGCTAATCTTTTTCACTGCTTTGCTTGAATTTATACTTTTATTAATGAAAGCATGTTTGAAATCGGTAGGAAGAATTAATGGCTGTACATAAGAGGAATGCAGGTGCTGCTGTGTTGGTACAGCTGAAGCACAGTTGGAGTGTAGTCTATGCCTACGCTCCTGGGGGACACATATTTCAACATGGCTTTCAAAGATTCAGTCTCTACTGCAAGGGAAAGCGCGGGAAGATACTTACAGAGCATTTGCAAGCCTAGGGGAGTCCCAAAGTTGAGAATTGAGGATTTTTTTTTGTTTTATTTAAAAGTTGTAACTGCACACCTAAACTTCTCCAACTTCACTGTGCTTTACCCCACAGTTCCTATTGGTGCTGCCACTTTTCTGTGCCTTTCCTTTTTGTCTTCCCTGAGATCCCCAGTGCTATCTTATATATAACTCATGCCCTTTTTAGCTCTCCTTTCTCTGTGCCAGCTCTCATTTTACTATCCCCATTCTGATCCCACCTTTGTGCTGTTCTGCAGCACTCAGAAACTCCTCAAAGCCAGAGTTCGAAAGAGACCCCAGAGAAGAAAGGCTGCCCTGGTCTATGCATTTACAGGCTTCAAGGATCTTCTGATCAGGATCTATTTTATCTTGTCAATGTGTTACAACAACGCAATCCTTCCTATTGTCTCCTGAATAAACCAACTCAGACTAGTTTAAAAATACAAGGCAAACCCTATGTTTATAGAGAGTCCTATCACTTACTTCGGCTTCAAAAATGGAAATTATGTTGTCAACTAAACTAAACAATTAAAAGGAAAGATGAAACTAAGCATTTGTCCCAACTGGAAATTCTACTGTACACAGCAGCAAAACACAGAGAGAGGAGCCAGTGTAATTGCCTTTTCCTGTGATCTCTAGATTTTCAAGTGAAAGGATCATGTCTAGGGTTCTATGCCCATTTTTTTGTCATAAGATCTCAGTACATAGAAGTCTTTTTTTCTACTCTTAATTTGCCTGGAGCAAGGCTTTTATCTAGACTTTTAGCCAAGAGGCACCTGCTGAAATATTCATTGGCAGAAATTGTGCCATGGGTGTTTTTCCCCATTTGTCCAGTTCTATGTCATTAAAATAAGGTTGAGTACAATGAAAATAGGATTTGACATAGAAGAATGGCATTCTCTCAAAAACATATATAATAGGCAATTAACCCTTTTCTGTGCAAGAATTTAAGTACTAAAGACTGCTGAATAGTTCTCTTAGTCAATGGTCCTTTCCCACCAATTCAAAGTGAAATTGAAGATTATAACTTCAATTTGTGTGACACTCAAGTTTGCAAGCTTTTTTGGGAATGATGTGATGATTTTGATTGTTGATTTTTGTACTGGTCTCTAACTGAAGGTAATGATCATTTGGCAAATTTGAGAAAAATATTTGAGAAAATGCAAAAAACCCAGAAACTTTAAAATTTTATAATGTATACCTTAACCTAAACATCCATCCTTCTTTCCTTCCTTGCTGCTTTCTTTTTTTCCTTTCTGCCTGCCTGCCTTGCCTTTTCCAATGCTTAGGTAATATAAAATTACTTAAAAGACACTTTTTTTGGATTGTAGTTCTGAAAATGGGAGAACAGGTTTCAAAAATATCAGAGGATAAAAATAATATTGAATCAAAGAGTACCCCAAGTATATACAATTAAGCTTGGGATACTTGTGACCGTATACAAGACTGGCCTCATAGCTTACCAGTTAGCTTTGCTTTGAGCCAGGGTCAGGCTGGGTGAACTCTCAATGTCCCTTCTGACCGAAAATTGTTCTCTGATTCTGTTTTATGATTCTAATGTGAGCAGATACTCAGTGTACAGAGAGCAAGGAGTATTTTTTAAAAACTGAGTTTCATATTTAATCAGTTTGACTGTAGCAAAGTATGATATTACTTCACCCTATGTTTGAGGATCTAATCCGAGGTCTTATCTGATTGTCTTCACAGGAACATAAATCCAATGACATACAAGCAATTTCCTGGTAAACATACTGAAAGCTTACTTTCATGGTTCAAGTAGGATTCTGTTACCTGATAACACAGGCATATAATATTTTAAGTCTTTCTCCGAAGATCTCAAACTACATGATGAGTAGTCACAAACAAAGTGTAAACATTTTGGCATTGAGAAATATTTAATGGTCTCAAGTGTATCAGTATAAAAACAGATGCATAAAGAAAGCAAGGAGGTTTCTCAAGATTTTGCAACAGTAATTGCAAGCACAACTGTGCATCTGCATAGTATATAGAGCACGCAGCCAGTGGACAGCAAATGGTAGGACAGTTTGATAGGCCATCACTGTACCTCCTTGGCTACCACAACTGTGGGCTCCTTATAAAACTGCCAGAATTTAAATGGCATTACTTTCTTAGATAAGTTTTAGCAAAACTTCTACAACTGTAGTGTCAGGTCTTGCAACCACCACCTACATCTTTCTCTGTTACTCTTATCCTCCCTTGCGTCAGGCAGATTTCCTACAGGTATGAGCAGAGTTCCTCTGGGCAGTTTAATGACCATTTTCTCTGATATTTGGACATAAATACTTCTGCAATGAGTTACCTCCTCTTCATGCTTCTTTATGTGAGAGTTAGAGTATAATCTGTTCAGACATAAAGGTCTTAACGATCAGTACTATTTCATGAGTAACATCATCAATTAAACATGTCTTGACATCCAGTAAACTTTTTGTTAGATGCAGAGATTATGAGGAAAGTTAAAAGTAATGATTGGTATCTTTATAAACATATAAAAGAAAAAAAAAAAAGGAACTCAAATTAGTGACCAGATAAAGCATGTGCATATTTATTATAGGACAAAAGTAGAGAGAAAATTTTTCATTACCACACTAAAATTTGAGCTTTCTCCTTAGCTAGGGGTTGCATTGGTTTGTCACTTATGCAACTGAAAACAGGACATGGCTTTGAACTCACTGATTACACTATAGTAATAAAGTATGATTTTTCCTATCATTCTCCACTTAGCAATACCTGCTGGAAACCATTTTCACCAAAAACTTTATTTTACAAAATGCAGTATCAGGTCCAAATAAAATAATGTTCCAGTTTTGGTTTTTCAGATAAAGCTTTCTGATGGAAATATATCACATAAGCCTAGCAAACAAAATCACAGTACAAACTCCTCAAAGAACTTTAGCAGGAATTTTTACAGTCTGATTATTCCCGTACAGAATGACAAGATTTTCATAGGGAGAGTGAAGACAGTGTGTTTGGAACAAAAATCACTCAGTGGAAGGAAATGTTATTATGCTAGAAATGCACATTTGTCTGGGTAGCAGTTTATGAAAAGTTTTAGATATATATTTATGTTTATCCTTATCCGGCAAACCTTTCAATATATGCATTAAAAAAAAGTTAAGTCCAGTGAATAACTTTAAATATTTTGAAGCAAGACAATCTGATACTTGTCATTTGAGTGCTAGTAGAGACTGGAGTTGTAAGAGAGTCACTGGGTATCTGTGATCTTTCCTAGGTAACATTTAGAGGGTTATAACCTCAAAGGTTCATCAGAATGCCTCAAGGTCACTGAATTCTAGACAATTCTGTGGTGGGTTGTAGCTCAGTGAGAAATTTCAGTGTCACAACTGAAGATTTATTCAATGCCATCTGGAGACTTTTATCAGGCTCTCATGCTTTACATACCTCATAAAGTCTTTCAAAATAGAGATGAAGATCTGAGCCAGAATCTTTGAGTTTATACAGAGACATGGACCTCATGGAAGCTCTGCAAAAAGTGTTTTTGACTGTTAGACACTGACAGTGTCCATGTCCTGTTTTATTCTAAAAGGAAGGAAGTGCAAGAAAAGATCCAAAAACCAGAGGAAAAGGAGGGAAGGGAAGGGAAGGGAAGGGAAGGGAAGGGAAGGGAAGGGAAGGGAAGGGCTTCAGCTGTTTTATAGTTTCTCAAGCAGGGATGAGAGTGGAATTTGCCCCTCTATAAGTAAGTGTACTGGATTTATTCCTTTTTTATAATGTGAGGTTATATTCTCATTTTTCTGCAGTAAAAACACTGAGAAAAGACTTTGTCAGAAAGATCTTGTGTCCTATCAGAATGTTAATATATATATATCACCAAGTTTTGCTTTCGGGAATTTGGCGTAAATTTGGAGATACTGTATTGAAGTCAGTTGAGTTAATTCCAGATTTACAGTAGCAAGACTTGCAGTGAATTTTGGCCTTTGGCTGCTTTTTTTCAGATGTTTCTTAGTGTATATGCGTATGTGCTTATCTCAAGAGAAAAAAGTCATAATGCTGCCATGATAGAAGCACAAGCGCAAACAGGGATGTTAGAGAACAGTTCCTGATTACATCAAAATTTCTTAAGACAAGTCAGACTGCTTCACTGACTTAATGCAGCTGTGGGATCTGAAATATTCTAATGGAAATGGCATTGGTGCTCTTAACAACCACCTTTAAAACCAGCCTTCTGCATTAAAAATAAAAATGAAAAGGAAGAAAGGAATGTGCTATGATGAACTGCAGTAAATGAGAAGCAGAATTTTATTTTATTTAATGGATAAATGTAGAAATATTTTTCTATAAGTAAATCAAATAACCTGATAACTGTGTAACACCATGAAAAATATAATCTAATAAAAAGGCACATGGCTTCATTGCTAAATAACTTTCTCCACTACTCAGCTGTACTCTGTCCAATTTAACATGTAGTAGGATAAGCTACACTTAACCCTCTGATGGGAAGTATTAGCAGCTAAATATAGCAGTTCTGATTGTGATAAATAAAATGAGACAAAGAGTTGCAATATATTACTTTGTGTCCCAGGATGATGAAAACACTTAAAGTTTATGGATCTGGCAGAGGAAATGATCATGATTACAGCTGGATTTAATTTTGGTGTTTAAACTATAATTTTTGATTGGACAGTTTTCTGATTTGAAGAGCATATATATTCCAACTTTCCTGTGTTAATTCATTTATTAACCAATTCAGCAGTGACTTTTCCAAATATTTTCTCAATATTCAGCATGAATTTGCTAGCTTTGGTCAATTTTCCTATAGTGCATGTGGATATGCAAATATGTGATATACAACTCCTGAGAACAAATTAAGAATTTCAAGTGAATATTTTTCAAGCTGTTATGTAATAACGTCCAAGAAAAACTCTATTGAAGCCACAGATTCAGCTTGGACAGTTGAAGAAATTTCATGTGTTGTTGGGATATTCTTCAGAGGAAACAGAGGCTATGTCTATCCTTCAGCCTCTAAAATGGCCACATAGGTCCAGAAGTATGTACACATGCAGGTATTTACTACACAGCCTTTATGCCACCTTTATTCTCTTCTTTCCTACTTGGAATGAAAAATTTTCCTGAGAAAGTATTTGTTAATAGTTTCCAATGCCCTTTAATTTTCATTCTTGACAAGGACAATGAATGAGGAGAAAAGCCTCATAATACTGTTATTTATTTACTCATAACAAATATAAGTATCAGTTACATAAAACACATGCTACTAGTATTTGTCTAGCTGCAGAAAAAAAAAAGAAAAAAGAAACATTTGGTATTGATACCTAAAATTTAAGCACAGATCACATTCCCTTAAAGAGCCCCAAATAATTTTTACCTTAAAAATGAGATGGGAATGGTCTTCAAAAATTATTTATGGTATTTTCAATTGGTTTGAAGAAATTTCTGCTAAATTTCCATATGTTTAGCTTTATTCCACATAGAGTGAGAGTAATGGCACACCTTTGTATGGAGATAATTATTTGTGAAAAAACTGGGTTTGACTCTGTCTTGCCAAACAGCTCCTGAAAATGCAAGGCCTTAGGACTGAGTTAAAATATGCTAAAAATCATACTCAAAATCAAGATCATGCTTATGGTGAGAGAGATCTCAGAGTGTTACTCTCCCCTTACCATCTTCTCCAAACACGTGAAAATCCACCCAAATTCCCCTAGTTCCTTGTACTTAACATCTCTGTAGAATTTGCTCCTTTCATTTAAATTCATAGATAGTACTTCCCTAAAGTAGCAAAGATTTATCCAACTATTTTATGTTTAAATATGGAGCTCAAAAGTCTAATCGCAATTTAATTTGATGAAATACATGCATACTTTATGGTCAATCATCCAGATCTCTTACAAGGTCCCTTGGCTTTGGAATTACTAAATCTCAAATGCTACTATATATGAGCCTTGTCTGACATGACATATATTGAAACAGACTGTGGAACGATTGCTTAGAGATGAGAACTTTGCTACACTTTTAGTGAACCAAAGCTAAGAGGCAAATTATTCAATTATAGTAAGTTTACAGTAGCTTAATATTTGATAGAAGTGGTTCTTCTATCATCAGAGCACCATACTAAAAACCCTGAAGCGGCAAAATAGCTACGGAAATGCTGAGGATGTTTTAGCTACTTATCAAGAAAATTCATCTATCTTGATTTTTTTATGAACACTTTGGCTCTTTGTTCAATAATGGCTGAAATACATTTAGTTTGTATGAGGGCTGCTCCAGAAGTAATGCCTCCTAATTTATTATGTTGGCCCATGATTTCAGAGCTGGATGCTTGTGGTACGACAGTGGAGGTTGAACCTTCCAACCCATATTTCATTACTTTTTGTTTCTGTGGGATAAATGGCAGCAGAGGAGCCATCTGGCAGAAGGGCACCTGACATGGAAGAATGTATGAAGAAACAATATGGAATTGAATTCCCTCATACAGAAAAAATTGCATCCACTGACATTCATTGACATTTGCTGAATATTTATGGACCACAGTGAGATGGTGGATGGTGCAGTGGTGACAGCAACAGTGTGTCATCTCCACTGATGCAGGTTTTTACAAGCACAGCATGCAGGCTCTTGTTCATTGCTGGTGAAAATGCACAGCAAATGATGGTGACTGTGTTGAAAAACAGTGTTTTATAGCTGAGAACTTGCTCTATTACATAGTGTTTTTGTATCTGTTCCAGTTTCCATGGAAATAAATAGACCCTCTATTTTGTACTGGTGAAATGTCACCTGGACTACTGTGTCCAGATAGACATGGATCTGCTAGAGTGTGTCCATCTAGTTGGACTAGGTGATCTTCAGAAGTTCTTTCCGACTCCTGTGATTTTTTGATTCTGTGAAATAGAAGGCATTACTTTCAGAGTGACCTACATACCTTGGCAGTCCTATTTATACCTTGGATAGTAATGCATTAGAAGAGTGAAAGAGCAGTATAGGTAGGAATTATAGTGCTGTTATTAACCCAAGGGAAGTAGTTGCTATGGTATCTCTCAAATAAGTCTGCTCTCCTCTTCTAGTATAATACACTGAGAAACCTAAAGAAGAAGAATGAAGTCACTGTTATATGTTTCCCCTGTAGCTCTGTCCTAGTTGGAGAAGACTCTTTGTAAAGTCATTCAAGAGAATTGGTTTTGTCAGGCAAGCACTAGATGTTCTTGAAGCTGAAAACACAGAGGCCTGTGACAAGATTTCAAAGGCCACTATTTTAAGGCTTTGTCAATCCTCTCTAAAGACATATATTAAGTTTATATTCAGTGGATGTATTATTTTGAGTTAATATCTATATAAATACAGCAGTAACAGATTGAAGTGTGTTTTAGCCCACCAGTTTGCACTGTATTCAGCAATGCAGCTGCTCACTTTCCAAAATGGAAAATGACATTATTTACAGTCTCAGCAATTATGCAATTATAGGACGTATATCCTAGAAAATCCTATATGGGGTTAACTACACCTGCTGATGATGAATGTGTGAACTTAAATTCCCTCTAAGGCTTCTCTCTAAAGTCACTTGCTCTTTTTACTATGGATGGACATTCAGTGTATAATAAGGAAAATGTAACATCCTGTTTTTGGATGAAAATATTTATTTGCCGGTAGTTACACCTACTCAACCTCAACCTTCTAAGAGATGATGTGAACAAATTGTCATTCCATTGTTCTTCATTTGAAAAAGCATTGTAAGCACCGAAAGTTCAGTAAATGTTTATACAACCAGTACTCTAAATTCAGTAATTTAAGAAAAAATGATACTTCTTCACAGAGGATTGCATGAGCATTTAATAGAGATTGTTTTTTCCATGGTATTTGTACCAAGCTGCTATTTGGAAAATTATCTGTAGTTACAAGGATACAAAGATCACCAAAAGGTAATCAGAATAATCCTAATTTTCATTGCTGTTTGATCTCTGGATAAACATTTGTCCATCTAGTGACATTTCTTTTCTGGATTCCTAAATTACTCCAGATATATATTTGCTGCAACATACTAGATTTAATGATAATATGCTTAGAGTGCTCAGTCATTTATCTTGGAATTAACTCTGTTATACTTGCTTCTGTGACACTGATAGTAAGTTACAGCACGGTTTCATTTGATTCAGCCACTTATTTATTAAGTCTGAATATAACGGCAGTGCTATAGCACAAAAGGTATGCTGTTATTGTTAGTACTATCATCACTTATTACAAAAGCCCTTCACCTTTCTATTTTCCATATTGCAATGGGCAATTTAATCTAGACTAAGAAAAAAGATGCTATCTGTAATGCAGAGAAGATGGAGTATTTCTCTAGCCTTTTAACCCAAGAATTGTCAGCTTCTATCAGCAGTAGCAGGGCCTGACACTTAGGGTAGCTTGAACTTGTTTTGCATACTGTGAATTCTTACAACAGCAGCATGAATTGTGACAGGGGCTAATTAGCACTTCTACCCCCTCTGTTCAACTCTTTTATTTTTGATGACAAGTGCCAGAAGCAGTAAAGGAAGTTTAACTAAACCCAGATTAAGAAATTAGGCTCCAACCTTCCAAGTTGAGAAAGACATCTCTACATTTGTGTCAGGTACTTCCAAGTATGTGTATATGTGAAAGTGATATACATCTTTATTCCTATGCTTTGAATACAAAACTGTTTGTGCCTCTTTTACATTTTAGAATAATACATGCAGTGACTTCCAGCTTCCCCATCAAGGTATCAGGATCCTAGTTAAACTAGTGACACTTTCTGGTTGCTTCAGTTGAGATTATTTTCTAGTTTTATGTCCGTGAGTTACAAGCTGGTATTTCCGGAAAATGGAAATTGGACATGACACTTAATTAAACTCCACCCAATGTTACCAGCTCCTTTGACCTTTGTTACATGCTCTGTAAGCTTTTCTGAAATCAGGTAAAATCCCATGGGCCAGCGATACATACATCCACTGGAATCTAGAAGACTCCAATAAGAAACAAACACACAAATTATCTTTAGGTTATAATTATCTCTACTAATTATTTATCATGTAGTAGTACGTAAGAGTCTCACTCTAAATCTTTGCCTGCTACATGCTATTCTACTTGCAAGTAATTCAAAGTCTGTAACAACTTGTAGAATCACACAGAGATGATCACACATAAACTAAGCCAAACTAAGAAGTGAACTCTTTTTAGCCCATCCAGTGTCCTTATCGCTAAATATGCTGTCTGATCTATTTGTCTATTGTGTTTACAGACATGATGTAATCCCAGTACAAGGTAAGAAGAGCATAACTTGCTGTCTATATGGGAAACACCCTGCCATGTACCATTGGCTTCTCTGTCTGAAACATGACATTTCTCTTAAAATAGCTATTGTATATTTTTCCTATATTCATATTCATTTGTTGTATATATGTTGAATACTATATTCATTTGATGTATTTAGATCAAACCCACCTGCAACACAGGCTTTTTGTTCTGTGTTTGTGTTGCACATAAGACAGGTTGAGAACCTGATCTCCAAACAGGGGTCCTAGCACTAGTGCACCACAAATACCAACTGTCTAGAGGCAATGAAGAGCAAGGGTGCTAATGACAGTCTAGCAATAAAAATAAAATGAAAATATCTGCAAATGATGATAAACAGTTTAAAAAAATAAAAGAGGCAGTGTTCTTATTCATTACAGCACTTTGCATCTGCTTAACATTACGTGTATGAAGAGCCCCAAGATTTCAAGGATACTAGTCATATACTTAAAAATTAAGCTTCAAGTTATTGGCATACAACCTTAATGAGGATAATTTGGATAGTCTAATATGCACAATGAATTAATCACCTGGCAGACTAATTATGTCTTACTGAAATGTTGATCCCAACTATAATCATACCAAACATGCCAAACTGTTCAGAACAGAGGGAAACTGGAGAGTTCGCAGTGCAGTATGCAAACAGATTCAGTCACATACAAAGAATCAAAATTCCATGATTTCTACATACTTTGGGGAAAGGTTTTTTTGTGAAGCAGGCTCAAAGATGAAGGTTTCTACTTTAGGAGTAAGGGGAGAGTTTCTAAGCACAAAGTCTGAGAGAAATGAGTCAAACTCAGAATGGAAAAAAGTGATGTGAGCAGTAGACAACTTGTGTGGGACCCATCAAAAAGAAAATTAGTGCATTGTTAGCTTTAGATCTATATATCAGGCCAATGAATATTTTTTTCTGGTATGCTTCTCTGAGCATGGTGCTTTTTTTAGGAGAGATGTTAGGAAGATGATTCGATAGGTTCTTCTGGAGCTTGCACTTAAGGACCACCAAAACTATTTCCTTTACATCTCACTTTCAAAAGTCTAATTTATTGCTTTAGTTAGCATGTTCTATGTTCAAATGAGGGAGCCATTCAATACAGGATATTCTGGATATTCTGGATATTTCCAAGCATTTTTTGAAAACCTGAAAAACTAAAGTTGTGATCTGAAGTACCATAAATCGCTGCAGATGGAGCGAGTATGGGATCTTTTGTTGCCTCAACTTAAACTGTTTTTTTCATCATCAGTAATTCTGAGGAGTTTTCAGCCTTTTGTTCTCTTTCCGTTTTGCTTTTTGATGTTGGATTTTACAATTAATATAAGAAATGTGGAAAGCAGGCCTTCTGCTTTTGGCAAACAACATCACAAATACTGCTTTGGTTTCTACCTGGCTTGTTCTTTAATTACACAAAATTAAATAAAAGAACTTCCCCTCACTAAAGTGTGTTTGGGAAATGTTCAGACACTCTTTTAAAAGTGCAGAACTTCAGTGCCTTTAGGATATAACAATGCTTTATTTGGATTCAAGTGATTAAAGAGCTAATTTTCTTAGTGGGAGGTTAGTACATTTTTACAGAGAACCTTACAGGAATATGGATACATTTGCATTCCACAGGGGCCCAGGGAATTCCAAATTCCCATCTCTCTGCTTGTAGCAGCAAAGACCATTAAAAAAAAGTCAATGTTTCGTATCTTCTGAGTATGATGTCTCCTATAGAAGTAGCTGGAGACAGTCATGTTCAATTTTCCCTAGGGTACTAACTTTTTCTGAAGTTGTCTGTTTAGTCTTTTAGTTGTAAAGTCAGATAGATGATTTCCTCTGCGTTAATTTTCAAATGATGCTGTATATATGATGTTCAGATTTTCTTTCTAATCAACTTGGTAGATAATTTCTGAAAATATTGATTTCTTCCAAGTTAAAATTTGGAGTACAGGAAGTCCAGAGAGACCAGCGCATAAAATCTGCAATACTACATAGCTTTTGACTGTGCTGTTGAATTGTTCCCAGTGAAAAACAAGGCTTAACTCTGATACTTTCCATTCTAAGTATGTATCAGGATTGCAGCAGGTATTTGTAAGAAGTATTTTTCCTTTTTATTTATGCCCAATCTATTTGCCAAATTCAGTCTGACAATGCTATTCATTGTCCTAATGAATAAGTTGTCTGAAAGCTTTTTTCATAGTTTTATCTGGAATGGAAGTGTCAGACTTACAGGATGAAGGGTATGGTCTCCAGTTGATAGCCAGACAGGCATTTAACCGAAGAGTAATGGAAATAATCAACATGGACTTTGGCCTGGGTCCAGGAATTAGAATATTTAAGCTTGCAGGAATGTCATTGTCGATGACTATGTGCCATTGGCTACGGTTCATCTGAATGAAGACATTTCCAAAAAAATTGCTGCTTTGTGTTGGATTTCCCCAATACCAAGTTGAACTCAAATGAATGCTTGCTAAGTGAAATATGTGAAAAACTCACACAAGTATTTTACCCTTAATTCGTCATTCAAGCACTGACTGAAACCAATACAGCTTAGAATGTGTAGATAAGATCACTGCCCTAGCTGAAGTGAAGGATTTCCTGCCACCCTATGGAAAGCCTCATGCTGCTTCCCCGACTGTGGAAGCAATGCTGTGTGTTCTGCCTACTCCTTCATCTCTTTGGCAGGTGACTTCTTTGGGTTATGTGTAATACTGGCTCTGAATTATGGAAATGAATACATTCCCTTGCCATGCAGATGGCTCAAAAGTAAAAAGCTGGCAGACAATTCCCTCAACAATGGCTTCTTTTTATTTCTTCTCCATCTATGACTGAAGCACTTTCTTTTTCCTTGTTAATAATTCCTTTCATTCATTCTCAGGCGTTTGTGCATTTCTCAAAGCACTAGCATTGGAAATGACTTATGACGTGTAAATTTTACATGTCTATTTTTACGTTGCTTTTTCTTCAGCAATGAACACCTAGTTCTTCACTGTCCATCTGGCTGAGTGCTGGACAGGGCAAATCTTGGTTAATTATTGACTAGGCTTTAAAGAGTTAAGCAATGGTTCAAAATCCAGGCAAATCAATTGCTTCAACCTCAGACTGAACTCTGCTCTGGTTTCATAAGAATTCACATATGAAATAAGCTCCATTATCTGGGGAAGAGACCGGACAGTACTGTATATAGTGTAGCTTAAATGCTGAGGAGATCAGTGTTAGATCCTGATTTTAGCAACATAGCACAGTAATCTGTGTTCAGAAAAGTTGGTTTGTTGAAGTAAACCCCCCCCCCCCCCCTTTTTTTTTTTTTCCTACATTCCAGGATTGGAAAGAAAAAATAGAGGCTGGGATTAGAGCCAAACTGAAAACTGATGCAGTCTGTCAGCAAGCCCTCAGGTAACAGTATCATAATTTATAAAATTTACCAACAATAGGATAGTAATTAAAGATAGAAGTTTTCCTGTCCCTATTTTTGGCAAAAGAGATTTCAGAATGCTAAACTGTGCATGTGTGTCTCGTCAAGGATTTAAAACAAAATGAAAAAAAGAAAAAAAAAAGGTAAAAAAAAAAAAAAAGAAAAAATCACACTATCCATAGGAAAAGGGTTTCATTTTTGCTTGTGTTATTTCTTGCTCTTTGCATACTTTTGCATTAATAGGCTGGTGGCTTACTTACTACTTACAAGCTCAGGCTAGAGCTTTTTGCAATTATTTTTTAATTATTATTTAAAATGAGAAACAGCCTGGGTTAGACCATGAACATCTGGAAAATTTCTTGGAGCTTTTGGGTTTGCCCCAGTGCAAGTCCTTCTTATTTCTAGTGTTTGGTCCACTCATTCAAGTGACTTTGGATGTCTCAACTAAGAATGGGACTACATGTGGGAAAGAGAGGAATAGTTGGCTGTTTTGAAGGAACATTTTTCTCCAGATTACATCAACTGTAATTATTTCATATTGTAAGAATAGTGTAGGATCATGTTGAATAATACAGTGAGATTATTGTTGGCAAATGATGACATTTTAGTGGCAAACAAGGATGCAAATAACAATTATGGTACCACATTGTTTTTGTTGGCACTAATTAGAACACTTTCACTGCCTGTCTAATTCCTAATTTTATTTGGAAAGCCCTTGAATTATGGACATTATTTTTTGTAAGTTTTCTATAGTGCCCAGCACAAAATGGAACTCCGTTTATGATTGGGAAATAAGAGTGATGATATAATAATAATAATAACAGTAATAGTAAGAAATTGACAATATCAGTTTATACTTTGATCTTGTCAGTACTCATGAGTTAAGTGGTGTTGGATTAGTCCAATACCTAAGTGGCAGTCTGTCAGAGAACACTTCTGTTTAACAGATGGTTCTGAATAAGTGCACAAATTTGGTGTTAGGACCTTGCCTCGTACCAGGTTCCATCAGACATGAAATTGAGGTCTTGACCACTTGCATCCATAAAAATTAAATGTAATAAAAATTAAATATACTAACTATGAGGCCTAACTACAATACCAGCTATAGCCTACAAAAAGACTTCTTGACTGGTGGTCATTGAATCGAATCAACATTGACCAAGTCCGTCTTTAAGATTCTCTGCCAGATCTTCTTCTCTGCTGTCCCTGATTAAGATTTTCTTTTCATCTCATGTCTTACAGTGTTTGTCAGTGTTACCATGTACTATCCCGTAGATTCTGCATGTTACTGTTTAGAAAATAGGTAGTATTTTCTTCCTATGTACAAATTTGACAGTTAAGCTGAAAAACATAGTGTTCTTCTGGACTCTATACTTAGGAATTAGTTTTCTAGCTTTTCTCAGGGAATTGTAGATATGAAAGTATTTGAAAGGGATCTGAGAATGCAAAATACAAATCCTTCTAGGGGGGAAGCGACGTATTTGACTTTTACTTTTTCATTTTGTTTCTTGCATAACTGTCAAAAGTAATTTCAAAGACTTTGCCTGTTTTGCTCTTCTTATCTTGTACTGTATGTCTGATGAAGAAAGGATGAATGAGGTTGGAAAGGACGACAGTCTTTCCAAACGTATCTCCTTCTCTTAGGAAAATCTCCTTTCTTTCTCACACAAAGGAAGAAAATTTGGTTTTAAATTCAGTTTATTTTCTTCCATAAGTCTTGGCAAACTGTTCAGAAAACAATTTAGATCTGTGCAAATTTATATCCTGGTCATGGAGCCCAAGCTGAACCTAAATACATGAGTAAGGGCTGTTTAGATTGACTGCAGTACTTCATCAGTAGTTCTCTCCATATCTTAACCTGAACTATCACTGCTTAATACCCAATTGAGGAATAGCTGGGAGTGCTCACTGGTGCATACAGCCACTAGGATTGCTTCTATCATGCATATCCTGAAAAACATTTGTGCAAATCACCCACAGAGTAAACAGGTAAGTGTCAAAATACTTCTAATGTTTCCTTGTGTGTGTGACTGTCTTCTCTGATTTCATAGCGTGCAGGCAGTACCCTTCAGAACTCATATATATATCCTTTCCTGAGCTTAAAGAAGAAAATACTAATGATTATACTGGACAGTCCTTTCAGTTATTGGTGTTCTCATGGTATAAAAAGGCTTGTGATATTGCTTCAGAGCTTTCCTGATTTGTTAATATATGCCCAGCTGCTTAGCCTGTATATAACATAAAATGTTTGAATTTATGAAAAACTAACAATAAGAATGTGGATTGTTTACTGAAATAAAACCCTAAACAAGTAGCATTATTGACTGTAATTATTTAAAGCTCAGAAAGTTTCTGAGAAAAGAATGAAATTGAAAATACTAGATGAATTCATGAGGGCTTCCATCACCATGAATACCACCATGACCTCATTGACCTTCTCTCCAAACAGTGCTACTTAGTCACTTCGGGATTCAGTTCACAATCACTCTCCTGGCCTTTAATGGAACTGAGTGACTTTGGGGTATAAGCAGGGCATGATTATAATACCATAATGAACTACCTCCTGCATGTGTATCCCCTACCTTATACTACAGGGAATTAGAATGACCCCAGCTATATGTCATAGGCAGCTAGCAATGAGCAGCAAGTATAAAAGATGAGCTTAGGCTTAATGTGGGAGTATGTAGTGAACTGGGGGCTGGATCCATAAAAGGATTTAGGTCATGAAACATTATTTTTAGGAGCCTAGCAGTTTAGAGAAATTCGCAGCCCCAGAGTGATATGTCACAAGCAGCACATAAAACACAAGGAGTGAGGAACCTAGAAACTGGACCCTCAGAAACCATCAAGCTTTAGCATTGCATAATTCACTCATCAGGCAAGGAGAAGTGCCAGACTAAATTCTGCTCTGAGGTACTGGGGGCTCTCAACGTTTCTATCCACAGTGAGACTTGACACATAACACTGGATCAGATCACCTCTGTAAGGAATTTCATGCATAGAAACAAATGTATCCTGCAAACTAAGCACTTGCAATCAGATCATTCTTCTGAGATTCACTGAACAGTGTTCAAATCTTTATCTTCTTTGATCTGGAGCAAAGACTCAAACTTTTTCAAACTTCTAATGTAAGAGCAATGCCCAAACCATTTGGTTAGCTGGTATTCTGGATAGAGTTCTCAATTGCTCCTGGTGAAAAAGTTAAACACTGTGTATGTAATTAAAGATTCAGGATTTGGCAGTGGATGAGTGGGAGGTTAAGGATATCAGAAGTGCTTAAAAATTGGATTGGCTTGTCCAAGATCTCTCTGTGGACCTAAATCTGGAGCCTGTACAACATTTGGAGCCTGTGACTATCTGGATTCATATTCTGTGGTGGCTGTCAATGAAGATCTCTGAGCTATACAGTGTAGCACTGAAATCTTAGGTGACCATTGGCTTAACGTAGCATACTTACCTAACTGATACTAGCAAAACCTCACTCTTGGTATGGTACAGTGAGTGTCAGTAATTTAACGCTAGAGCTCAGTAAACTGCAGAATAGGAACAAAATAATATGAAAATTTCAAAAAATAATGAAATAATGCTGGTTTCCTCTTACTGGTATATTTCTGGTTTTTATTTATATTAAGTCACCTTCTTTGTTAAGTTCCTAGATATAGAAGGAGAAAAATTTTGTAGCAATGCTATTGGTTGAAGCATACATTTGTAAGAGACTCTATCTCCAAAGGTCAGATCCTTGTGGAAGTAAAGTCAAATTGCTGTGTTTTAAGTGGAGGTTAGTTAGCTTATGAAAACAGGAATGTTTGCAGGACACCTAGTCCTGCCCAGTTTTTTGCTTTAAGGCACCCATTCCTAGAAATTTGTTGTTTCATTTGTTGTCAGATCTAACCATCCCAATATATAAGGTTATGAAAGGATTTGCTTAAGGCATTTTTATTTTTATACAGGCAAGCACTTGGGAGAAGAGGGATGCAGTAAGGGAGAACAAAACAATCTTGGATGAGAAATGTGAAAATGCATAACTCTCAAATGCTTGTGCTTTGGGAAACAGTACTATTTCTGTTTAAGAATGAATGAAAGAGACAGGTGATCTATAGCGTATTGCTTAGAATGAATTAGAACAAGAAGAAAAGTGTAGGTAAGGGATTTAACAAATAAATTTTAGATAAATCTAACAACAGTGGACTGGACAGACTATAAAGGAAGGTGGCATATGTCCTTCTTTTCTAATAAGGAATAAAAGACAAATTGAAGATAAGGCAAAGCAAATGTAACTGTTGAAGAAAAGTTTCTAGGAAGGTTTCTATCTGAAACACTGGGCAAACAAAATTTGAATCTGAATCTCACAAAGTGAATGCAAAGGAGAATAAAGCAAGGTCAATGTATTTTTCCAGCTTTCATTTCAGCTATCTGGCCAGGCAGTGATATGTTAAAACCTTTATTTTCATGTGGTGTTAAGCGAATGTACAGCTAGAGATGCACTAAAATGATGATATTAAAGTAAAAAAATATTGCTTGGGAGCATGCCTCTGTACTTCATCATCCCCCCAGCGTAGTTAGAACTTCTGGACAACAAAGCCAATCTATAGTTATTATATCTCTTTGTCTCTTTTCATATCTCCTAATAGAAGCACTCTTGTAGCTGCTGGCTAGAAAATTAAACAAGTGAACTCTCTCTGTCTGTCTCTCTTTCTGCTCATCAGATTACTGGGAAAATTTAACATTCTCTCGCTCTCTCTTTTAATTCTTTGCAGGCTGGTAGCACACTGGAGGGGCTTAGACTGAACCAGTTTAACTCTTGCATATCTCATGTAGTCTTTACTGCTGTTGGTGGACACATCCTTATTCTCAACCTGCAGAGGGAAAGATGGGTAGAGCGTGTAGTTATTTCCAGATGTTGATCTGGGAATGTGGTTCATTATGAGAGAAGTAATATCTAAACCAGCAAAGCAGAGATGAAAACAGAAGATACAATGATGATCTATGGCATTTTATTGAGGAGACTTCATTTCAGGAGCCTGGGCTATAGTATTGTCATTTAGGTGCACATTCTGGTCAGAACAAAGACAATGATCTTGCATATCTTGATCTTTCCAAGCTTGAACTGAAATCACTGTATGTTTTGGATGACTGTACATTCTGTTGGCATCAAAATAGGTGTAAAAACTAGGGAGCATCCTTCATCTTCTTTGGAATATAAACATAAATTGGGAGATGTAAATTCTTTCACCTGTTAAGTTATTCTATGAAAGTCTGTCGAGCATTCTCTGCTTTATAGAAATGAAAAGTGGTTGGAAGGAAGAACAAAGGAAAACATTCAGGAATTAAATATATTTTGACTGACATAGTCAGTCAAAATAAAAGGTCCTTTTGAGAAATGAGAAGGTTATAGAGGAGTTGGAAAGCATAATAATTTAATGGCAAGAAGGAAAAATGTGAAAAGTCCTAATGACTTCAGAAATTATGCTGGGCCTTGGCATTCATATTTAAGATGAAGACTCTTCTAAAGCTGCTAATAGAAATTTTAACTTAATGTGGAATTTTCCTTTCAAAACTGTATCTAACATTTACTATCAGCAGAAGTTTGCAAATTATACTCTTAGAAATGTATGTACCACATCACAGAAGGGATACCTGCACTTCTAAAGATGTGAGAAGGGGATAATCAATAAAAATGACATTCCTGTAAATTTCCTGGTCTGACTGTGCACTTACTCCATACTTCTGGTCAACAAAGTTACAGTTAAGTAAACGAACATCCTGACTGAGCTGAGGGGTCCACAGATCTGTTTTGTCTAGTCCACTGATTTTCACTGGTTTCTCACTGGCTGGAGTGAGGAAAAATATCTGTTCCTGGCAGTCTGTGAAACCCAACAGCTGCCAAATGCTTGCTGGGACATCCACATACATGCAACAACATAGCCATACACTCATCCGGAAGGATAGGACCGCTACTGCTTACGGTGGTCATCTACAAACAAAGGAGACCATCACCTCTAAACATGGTCCTCTATGACTTCTAGCCCAAAGCATTAGGGAAGTATACTAAGAAAAAGCATGGGAGCAGGCAGTTTCTCAAGCACTCTATCATTCCATACTGAAGAAGACCTTGATGAACTTTTTTTTTGGTAAAACTGAAATTTTTTTGAAACTACTCAGAGTTGAGGAGTTGACCTCAAAACATTTATATACAAATTACTGCGATTGTTTTCAAAATGTCCAGTATACAAAATGTCCAGTAGTGGAACACTGTATGGCATAATGACAAAAGAATGGTTAGAAATAATGAAATTGAATGGGTGGAGAAGCAAGAAGTCTTTGCTCACTGCATTCACTGGCTTAATATTTGAGGTTTCACAAGACAAACACACTTTACTAAAAGGTGGGACTGATAATTATATCTCAAAAGTGAGGTGTTTAGAGAATTATTTAATTAGTGTTACTAAAAGATTTCAAAATCCATAACTAGATAGTATTCTAAAAGTATTTCCTTCAATAAAGACTGCTCACCAGCTGAGAATATGCATTTGGGATTCTGCATTTTCAGTGTTTCACAAAGCAGAAGGTATATGAAAAGGAAAAAGAAAAAAATCTTTTTAAAAAATATAGTTGCTTTTTATAGATTACACTAGGACTCTGACCCTGTAGATCTACTATACCACTGAGAAATCATTGCAGAAGTTGTAATGCTTTAAAGCAAGGAGAAAGCTTAGTGTTTAAACACTTAAATACGAACAGAGAAAATGAAATTTATTCCTTCTATGAATCACAGAATCAGAATCACCCGGGTTGGAAGGGACCTCAAGGATCATGTAGTTCCAACCCCCCTGCCTAGCAGGGCCACCAAACACACACATTCAGGTCAGGTTGCCCAGGACCCTGTCCAACCTGGCCTTAAACACATCCAAGGACGGGGCATCCACAACCTCCCTGGGCAGCCCGTTCCAGGGCCTAACCACTCTCCTTGTATAGAACTTCCCCCTAACATCCAACCTAAATCTTCCCTCCTTCAACTTCGATCCATTTCCCCTAGTCCTGCTGTTGTCAGCCCTTTTGAAGAGTTTACTCCCCTCGTGGGTGTAGGTTCCCTTCAGGTATTGATAGGCTGCAATGAGGTCACCACGCAGCCTTCTCTTCTCCAGGCTGAACAAGCCCAACTCCCTCAGCCTGTCCTCATAGGGGAGGTGCTCCAGCCCCCTGATCATCTTAGTCGCCCTCCTCTGGACCCTTTCCAAAATCTCAATGTCTTTCTTGTACTGAGGGCTCCACACCTGGACACAGTACTCCAGATGGGGCCTCACAAGAGCCGAGTAGAGAGGGACGATCACCTCCCTGTCCCTGCTGACCACCCCTCTCCTGATGGAGCCCAGGATCCCATTTGCCTTTCGAGCTGCCAGAGCGCACTGCTGGCTCATGTTCAGTCTCTCGTCCATCAGGACCCCCAGGTCCTTCTCTGCCGAGCTGCTCTCAAGGACCACTTCTCCCAGCCTGTACGGCTGCCTGGGGTTCTTCCGGCCCAAATGCAAAACCTTGCACTTTGCCGTGTTGAACCTCATTAGGTTCACCCGAGCCCAGCCCTCCAGCCTGTCGAGGTCCCTCTGAATGGCATCCCTTCCTTCCACCGTATCAACCGCACCACTCAGCTTGGTGTCGTCAGCAAACTTGCTGAGGGTGCACTCAATTCCCTCATCGATGTCATTAATAAAGATGTTAAAGAGCACCGGTCCCAAGACAGACCCTTGGGGGACACCACTTGTTACCGGCCTCCATGCTTCAGAAACATGCTCCTATGCTTCAGAAACAGTACTCTAAAATCTCTTTTTAATATAAAACAATTTTTTTCCTTGTCTCCCATTACCGCCTTTAACCCTCCTCCCCCCTCTCCCAGTACAAATTGCATTTGAGCTGAATAATGAAAGAAAGGAGTTGATGTTTCCAATAACAAAAAGAAGCAGATGAACTGATAATTGCCCTTGTATTCGAAGCTGTGTTTTGAAGCAGCCCTCATTGATAATCATGGGCTGAAAGAGTCAAATGGAACCCAGAATATAGGTAAAAGCTAGTGAACCCTTTGAAATGCAGGCTATAGTACTTTGTGTCCAAAAATAATCAGGATTATAATCATTATGTTTATGGTTACAAATTGATCCTAGGCAGCAGAGACACGAGGGACATCAGCTTAGTCTGGATTTTGGCTTCTGCTGTAAACTTCAGCCTTAGCCATCATCTAAATGATTCAACTCTTCCTTATCCAAGTCTTACTTGGCTACCGTCTTGAGGCTTCTCTCCCTTTCCCAATCTTTCTCTACTGCCTTTTCTTTGCGCTCCCAAGATTATTTGGTGTAACTCCTCTCTCCATAGCGTCAAGAAGGTTGAAATGTTCTCCAGCTGTAGTTTAGTCTTCTAGTTATTTACCAAAAAAAGACCTCTATATATGTGTGCATGTGTATATATACTATGCTTTTAGGTGGAAAAGTTTCACTCACACAACAATATAATCTTTCTTTTTTTCAACATCAGCTGCCCACCTGGCAGCTGGTGTTGGTAATTCAGAGACACACACATGACTTCCTAAGGGTCAAATCCTGCTTGCATTAGTAATGTAAACTGAGACATTAACTTCACTTTAAATTGATGCTATTAATTAACATAGAGTTATTTTTCTGTTATTTGTGGTTCTTTTCAAAAGTCATTAAAATCAGAACAGCAAGCCAATGTAATAATGTTTAATACATGCTCTAAATTACTTTAATTATGGAGTAGCAAAAAGGTGGCTAAAAATACATTAAACATTTTCTTTGTGTTATTTTTACAAGTATGCAATGCTGTAGTTGCCAGGGAGCAGTTACACTGTTGCACTTGTAGGACATGGGTTCATGAGATTGTCATAATCTTAAATTGTTTCTCACACTATATAAAATTCCAAAAACTAAAGGAACAGGTGTTTCAAATTGATGAATTTTTTAAAATGTCTATGAGGCACTCAATTACAGTTTTTAACATTGATGTCCATTCAGAAAACATTTCAAACAAATAAAGATTTATTCATCCATCTATCAAGTAAACCATGTGGGACTACATCTTATATCAAATGCATATGCATGCCTGTGTGTCTTAGTATTGTACCGAGACCACAAAAAAAAGGTCTTAAGATAAATTTAAGAAAAAGAATGTGATATTGGACTTCTGCTTAGAAATGATCAAGAAAAACTAGAACTAAAAGATAACACTATTGAAAGGAAAGCATCTAGTGATGGCCTCAAAATGACATTTAGAAACAAATATCACAAGTTCAATAAGCCTGAAAATTAAAATCAAAATAGAATAAGTGGCAAAGGCCATCAAAAGAAAAATCACACAGGACAGAAAAACCTCCAAGGAAGATATCAATTTTCTACCTCTATCCCAAATTACAAAAAAATCTACCAAATCAGAAAGTTGAATAGGATTATCAATCAAGAAGCATCTTCTTTCAGGTCACATACATGAATGTTTTCAGTATTGCATAACATTCACCTTGTTTCCTACCTAAAAATGAAGTTACCTAGTGCTATTTTAGACTATCAGGAGGAAAAAAAATGGATTTTTTCCTTGAAGCTTCTGCAGGCAAGAACTTTTTGCACTGAAGAGAGTTTAGGAAATCTGTTGCAGAAAGTTGAGTAGCTCTGCTCGTATTCTTTGGAATGCTGACCCAGATGTGGCTTATGTAAGGTAGACAGATAAACAACAGAATCAGATTCTCTGACTGATTACTGTGCTGCTGAGCTCAGAGAAGATTTTGAAGGAAATCTTGGGAGCTGAGCTGCCAAATCTGTGTATTCTGTTTATATCTTTAATTGAACCTATGTATAAATTCAATTCAATGTCAGCTCTTTATCAGAAGATGATCTGTTTTGGATATATACTATGCTGAAGGATGCATAACAGCTCCTGAGGGAAGGTTATCTCTAGTCTTCTGCATTTGTGTATTCTGGGCTGACCAGTACTTTGAACCTGCTGCTATAAGATCATACAGCTATCCCGACATATCCCTGAGTACTTCCATGCTCTGCTCTCAGCCATATCTGAATTCATTTTATTAGTCTGTTTTTGTTTTATTTCTGTTGTGCATGAATCAAATTTTATTTTAGAGAAGTAGTAGTTGTTAAAATATTTCCTATTCTTTACTTGATAAAACATAAATATCCAGCATTCAGGTTGGACATTAGGAAAAAATTCTTCTCTGAAAGAGTGGTCAGGCACTGGAACTGGCTGCACAAGGAAGTGGTTGAGTCACTGTTCCCAGTGTTTAAGGAACATGGAGGTGTGGCACTGAGAGGTAAGGTTTAGTGGGGAAATATTGGTGGCATGTGGACGGTTGAACTGGATGATTTGGGGGCTCTTTCCTGACCTTGGTGATTCTATGATTCTAAGATTTTCCATTAATTTGTAATCGTAAGATATTGATTTCCTTTTTCTTAATTCCTACTTAAATCATCAAAAAATTCCCATCTGCTGTTTAGAAGACTGTTTTCAAAATGGTCATTTATTTTCCACAAATAAGAAACATCAGCTCTCACATAACAAATCTATGGGAATAACCTAGTGTGGCAATTCTTTCCCTGTCACCTTATAAGTAAATCAGTCTTTAGTTTGAGCATCTTATTGAATCATATGTCCAGGGTTGGAGGAGAAGTGGGAAATTACACTGTATTCAGAGCAAATAGCCACAATTTGGCAGTATTATTTGAGTTTAAGAAGGGTAGATGTTGGAATTCCTCACAAGAGAATATATTTGGGTGGGTAAGGATTTCATGTACCCCAGCACAATCAGTAAATTCAGCCAGAGGAAGTACTAGATGAACTTCAAGCTACATTTTTATCATGGGTTAGTAAAGTGCCAAAAGCAAATGTAATCTATCTCATGATTCAAAAGAAGAATGATTCAGATGAAACAGACCATAAAGGGGATTTTTTTTTTTGTGAACTTCCACATAGGACCCTATGGTTCTCCCAGACTCCACTGTGTCCTCTATACCAGGAAAGGACTTGTGTTTCCAAGTCTGTCTTCCCAGAAATATTATGTGGTGTTTCCTGTTTTCTGTAAGCCCCAATTCTGTGAGTGTTTATGTGAAGTTGCAACCTATTTGTGGCTGAGAAGGCAGTATGGAAGGCTATTTTGGGTAAGACTGATGACAGCAGAGACTCTCGGTGTTGTCTCCTCCACAACTCATTTCCTTTTCCCTGTTCTAACATCCTTGTCTGCTCTCTCTAGTTTTTCCTCCATCACTTTCATTTTCCAGGCTGGCATCTGCCCTGGGATTTGTAATAAAGTTCCTGAACTGTATGTAAAGTTATAACATATTGAAGTTAGAACTTCTGACATTCACAGACCTTATTTACATTTACAAACATGAACCGGAGAATCCCACAAGCCCTTTGAGCTACCCTGGAGAAGTAATTCTTAATCAGGCTAGCCTATTTCACAGATGAGACAACTGAGACAGATTTCCCAAACCTGACTGTAGGCTTTATCCAAGACCAACCAGCTGGACATGGAAAGAAGAGGATAACCCAGGAATTACTGACTCCAGCCATGTGATCACTGCAGAAGTCTACTTTTTCTCAAAATGAATAGGTTTTCCAGTTATGGAAATTGAATCTCTCAAAATCTGATTCAATTTCAACAGCCATATTCTCTAGTGATTTCAAGAGGCAAAGATTTCTGATGTTTTCCAGCCTTCAATAAGTGAAAATATCTCAGGACTCCCATTTACCAGTACAGTGACATTTTTCCCTTCTTCCCAGCAGGTAGAAGTGGTAATAGAGTCAAGAAAGAGCTATTCCTTGTTGAAGTAATTGAGGGCAGCAGGTACAAGAGCCCAGAAATGTTCAGATGCTAACAGGAATATATCAGGAATACATAGAACACATAGCACTTCACAGAAACATGAGTGTTGAGTTCTTGTCAATTGTGAAATGAGTGTAACGACTTAAATTAAACCATTCATTCTCTACATGTATTATTTCTGATGAATCATCCTTTTCCATGTACCAAGAATACACTGGTTTGCAATTGAGATTCATAAATGGTGCATGACGCAGTCAGTGGGTGACTAGATTTCAGTTCCTATATAACTTCTCTTTTCAGTAATGATGCACTGGAAAATAGTACCCAAAACAGTGTAAGACATCTAGTTTCCCTTATAGCTTTGAGGTGAACTCAGTTGCAAGGTCTACAGAACCAGAATCTAATATTGCTTAGTTTATTAAAGGCTTGAAATTTTTGGAGATCTTCTGGGATCAGTTTTCCTTGCATGATTTCTTCCATTTGAAATGGTAGACGCCCAGCACATGGCAGATTTGTACTTGGATTTTATTCGTGATGTGGTTAGAATAACAGTTTCATGACATAACATTTACATCAATTTCTTTTTTTCTAGTACGCAGATAAGGGATTTTCAGGTTCTACTCTGAGCTCCACCAGCAGCTTGTTCTTTATCCTACAAAAAATTTTGCACTTTTTCCTTTCCTTTCCTGTAAAATTGAGTGGTGTAGTACTGCATATATATAGCAAATAAAAATGCCCTAAAATATAATTAATTCATTAAAAATTATGAATCCTGAATGATATTTCCCTCCAATATATTTATTAATAATATTGTTATATAATTGAGCAAGTATTTAATGAACACTCCCAATCCTCTTACATTTTGTGCCTCTTAAGAAAGGCATCCTTGTCACTGTCATTATCATCTTACACTTCATCATTCTCTTCTTCCAGCTTGCAGTATTTTATATATACTAAAGCCCATATGTTGTTTTTAAAGACCTAAAAGCACGAATGTGAATCCTCTAATATGGAACATTAAAGAGGAGACAGACAAGAACAACAGTTCTGCATGATCACTGAAGATGGAGAACCCGGCTTTGGGGTAGCAGTTTTCCATTTGCCTTTGAAGAGTCATGGGAACATTACAACTTTCCTGCTCTATGGCAACTGTTGGGTCATGGCCTGAAAAACTGATTGATAACCTGAGGAAAGGACTGAGTCAGCCGTGGGAACACAGGTAAAGGCAGTTCACATGTGTGACCTGAAGGTCCTAGACCCCAATTAGGGGCTGAGTGAAACAGGGAGGGATCTCTTTCTGGAGATCTCTCCTCTGTGGAGTCTTTCCTGTAAACCTAGACCTTCAGATACAGGTGAACATTCCTTCCCTGTTTGTTTCTTTTCTTACTTTTACCATGATGATTTTTGCAGCTGTAACACCAACTTTAACACCTGCTAGTGGCACTTTTCTCTAGGTGGAGGCAAAGCAGTCAGCTCCACTAATGCTTAGGAGAATCACTAACTCTTCTTGGACACTGGAAAAGGAACTGGCATATAAAGAAACATGATTTTTGTGTAGATTCATATTCTACCTCATGTACCATGTCTCTGTCCTCTCTGAAACGAAATCCCACTTACATTCCAGAGAGAAGAGAAAAACTCTTCACATCTCCCAAAATCTGATGTATAAGATGTATTCATCTTCAGTTAATTGCATTTAACTCAGCTTTCCCATCGACTGTGTGTGCGAACAGACCAATGAACTAAATAGTGGCCAGCAAACCCAAGAGTGTCTTGCATTGTCTTGCACATAGCTGTCCAATGAGAGGCATCTTACAGCTGCTGTTGCTGATGAGTAAGGAGAGGAAAATCACAGGTGGAAGAAGTAGCAGACAGGTTTGTTTTTCTATTGGTTTGTTTTTGGGGTTATATTAATATTTGGAGATAGCACAACTTCTTTAAAGCAGGCTGAAGAAAATTCAACCAACATCCTCTTTTGAAATCTAAAATTCTATTAAAAATGAAAAGCTTTATAAAATTGGGTCTTTTTTTCCTTCCAATAATTCCATTTAAAGATAGGGAGGGAAAAAAACAACCTATTCTAATTATGTCAAAACATTACATTCCTATCTTTTGGGGAATTAAACACTTAGACTTATCACTTTACTTTTTACTATTTTTTAATTTAAATTCAGAAATTAAATGTATCAACATTAAAGTTGAATCCTATAGAAATTTAATATTTTGAATACCCTGAGATTATTCTTTTTTGATTATTTCTTTTGAATTTTTTTCATTTCATGGAGAATTTGAAAACAGTTTAATTTTTATTGAAAGTCAGAACTAAATTTTGTATTCTTAAAATCAATTTTGAAGTTGAATATCTTTTTTTTTTCTACACAGAGCTGATGTAATGAAAGGGGAAAATATTGTCAAAACCCAATGAATAGCAGAACAGAGCAATTGTTCCTCTGAAGTTTTATTGTTGGAGAACCATTCAAGTAGGGATATCAGACTTGCTGTAACTTGTTTTCCAGGATAATGAGATGCACAGGAGGGAACATAGACTTGTCTCAAAGAAAAAATGTAAGAATTTTATGACAAACTGAGCCTGAGTTTTTTCTTTCCTTTTGAAAGCTTACTGGAAGTTTGCAAAAGCAAGTTTTGCATTACATACCATGTCCATCTAAATGCTCTGGTTTCTAACCCCAGAGGTTAAAATTTGGTCCCAGTGGGTGGAATTTAGTCAGGGCTGAAAGAATTCTTCCCGTTTTTCTACTTGTACCTTCTTCCAGTAGGTCTCTTTTCTGGTAGTGCTATCTGATAATAGTGCACTTCCCATGGCTGGGTGAAAGAACATTCTCCTACCTACAGCCATCTGTAACAGTCTCTCCCATTTCTCTTCCTACCCGACTCTCCATCTTTTTCAATATGTAAGTTAAAAATAATAAGTAAAAATCTTTGTCTTTTGACTTTCACGATTTCCTCCCCATCCTGATATTAATATACTTTTCAAAATTTTCTCTCTGTAAACATGTGATGCCACACATAAATGTATAGCCTTTATGTGATTGGCATTATAAAAAATGAAGCTACATTGTATTGTAAATGATGTTACTGGCTAATACTCATTTGCCTACATTCTTCCTCTCAACCTCTGTTCATTTATAAGCACAGAGCAGATCATGCTTAAGGAAAACAGGATTCATTTCCTTTAAAAACCTCTAAGCTAATGCATTGTTTGTTACTGTGGTTTCTGTGAGAGGACAGGCAGATGGATAACAAAGTAGGCACTCCTAAAGCAAAGCATTTCCAAAGCAAGACCCAGATCAATGTCTGTTTCTAACCTAGGTCGTCCTCTTGCTCTTTCCATTTCATTCATCATAGAAAGTGTATGCATCTCCACAAAAGGAAAAAAATAATTTTCCCATACTGTGAGATTACACTTCTCTCAGAAAATGATTAGATGTGGCTATGCTCTGTATTAAACAAACAGACATAAAAACTCATAGTAAAATCAAGACTGTATGATATGCCACTGTATGATATGAACACACATAGCCAGTACTGATATTGTTTACAGTAAGGACAGCCCAGATTTGTAGGCAGTGTGCACTTGGGCTCTGCAATACAGCAAGAGTCATGTATTTCAAGCGACAATATGGATATTCAAAGAAAAGTATGTTAGATTGTAGCCTTCTTTCTGCCCCAGGCTCTCAAGGTCGTTCCCAGTACAGGCATATAACCTGATGTGAGAGTTGCCTGCCAGATCTTGCTTTCAGACCTTGTCATCCAGACCAAAGAAAGGTGAAACAAAGCAATTGCTGTGGCTTTGACTGCCTTTCCATCAGCACAAAGAGTGGGGGGTATCTCTAGGCTTGCTGCAGGTCACAGCTTGCGTGCATATGAGCAGAGAAGGTATCTGTGCCCATGGAAGCCCTTGTACCTGCATAAGCAGCTTCTACGCAGAAATCCTGTATAATGGAAAACTATTCTGAAAACAAATATAAATTCTGATGATACAAATCTGCCATCCAAAAATTTGAGAAAGCATTTTTGTGACTTAAAAAATATAAATGAGTTCCTTTTTAAAAGCATGATCATCTACGTGTTTTAACTAAATCAGTCTCCACGATCTTGTCACTACCAAGACTAATAATCTTCTATTCTTTCAACAGTCTTTACAATAATGGACACATTTTCAGCTTTCTCAGGTTAGGCAACTTATCAAAGAGAGCTATGTGGCTCCATGCAGAGCTGCAAGTGATTCTTAGCAGCTTACCCTACAGTACATCATGCAGGGACTTGTGCTACATTCCCCTGTATTATGGGCTTCATCAGAGTCTTTGAAATGAAGTAGCTATCCAATATATGCAGGTATCTCACAGGCAGCAAAAACTTTGTTGACACTGGAGAACTGCATGAATTTCTTTATTCAATAAGAAAATGTCTTATACACATGGACACATGCACACACACATGCCATCAGAGAACGGGGGTATAAATAAATCTGTGACATTATCACCTGAGATGGAAGAGGTGAGTGAAAGAGAGTTTTATGCACTATACTTATTTTGCCCCTGTTTTTCATTACATGGATAACCGTAGAGCAGTTCTTGTTAGCATTTAGAAAAAGGGAAAAATCTAGCCTCCTGCAGGGGAGCTATTATTGCTAGAATGTACTAGCATTATCTTGCTTATGGGGGGGCATATTGTTTATGCAGTCTATTTATCAGTGTACAAGTATATCTACCAATATAGCAATATCTCTGCAGTAATGGCATACAGGAATAAAAGAGTTTTCATGAATAGAGAGTTCCTGCCTGTAGCATGTACATCTGAGATACTAAAGGATTATTTACCTATCATTAAGATATGGATTTTTTTATCTGGTCCAGTTTTTCTTGCAGCAGAAATCATATTAAACTCTCTAGCTATTATATCTAACATCCATTGGGCAGCTTTTCATTCCAGGTAACCTAATATAAATGAAGAAAATAAATCCACGACAATTTGTTGAGCCATCTTTTTCTAACCACTCCCCCCCCCCCCCCCCCTTCTCCTTTTCCTGAATTAAATTCACATAATAAAATCCAAGGGTTGCTTTTCACTCACATCTGCTTCAATTAATGTGCATGACATTGTAAGAAATTTTTAATGGAAGAAAAAATCTAAAGCACAATATTTTTAAACCATTGTGCAGGGAAAAGTGCTGTGTATAATACAATGTGCTTATTTGTCATGCAACAGTCAGGTGGGCTTTAAAATGCAGTGTGAGCCTTCCCAGTGTTCCCTTTTTCTTATATCTTCCTGTATAGGAAGTATTTTGAAGAGACTTTAGTGATTTTCATGTAACAAAATACTGTTCAATAAAATTATCTTAGGAAATGCTTGTTTGTTTGAAACAATTAAATTTAATAATAACAGCATTAGCAGTAATATTTGTATAGTAGTTGAAGTTCGCAGCCAGTCAAAAGATTCTAAAGCACTATGTATTTTTTTGTCTTAGTAGATTTTTATCGATTAGTCAATTCTTCTTTTTTGATGCTCTCTTTTTTGTTGTTGTTGTTTCAAAATTCCTATTTTTGCTAAAAGAAAAGGGTAGTTTTGATATGGACAGAAAGATGCCATAGAAAATATAAACAATTGAAAAAAAATCAGTTTGCTGATTTGTGACTGTCCTAAGCGAGTACTAAGAGTTAAAACTGATTGCGCAAATCCACTAATGGAATGTTAAAATCAACTCATTTACATTTCCTTTCTGTACCTCCAATGTAACATAGCCCCCAACTATCCAATGTTGCATATGTTTCTTTTTCATTATACTGTGTCAAAAATGCCATGGTGACACAGAATCTGATTATATATCACATTTTACCTCCCTTTTGAAACTCATTTTAAGGCAGTGATAGAGAGTAGAAGGAAAATGAGGATGCTTTTCTACCCGAGACATCTGAAGTAAATACAAATTTCTCCTTCTGTTGTCCTGGCACATATAGACTGAAAAACTGTTCTGTGCCATGTCAATAAGTTGGTATCTATGCTGATACACCACTGGAGCAAGAAGAGGCTGTATTTAAAGATACAGCTATGGACATTTGGCCTTAAAGATAAACAAGATAGAAGAAGGTATCTTGTTTGTGTATTGAATTATTAGTTAAGTTATGGTCTTTCCCGGCTAGTTGTCTCACATACTGCCTTCTCCCAGTCTGAAGTTATGAAAATAAAAGTGTAATTTTGCATGTAATTTTGGATGGTTACTTTCTAGCCATGCCTTGCTGTGTGCTTTCCTGTTTAATTCAGCCATGTGAATCAGAGCCCAGGTCCTTATTAAACTGCCTTTTTGAGTTCTAGAGAAACGCTGCTGATGCTTTATCTGGCACCAAGGATATGCATAGGCCAAAGTCCTCCTCAGAGGTGACAAATGAGCTCTGTGCATGTCACAGGAGAAAAAGGGGAGCAGACAACATGAGACTGAACCACCCAGGAGCTCAAATGAGTTTTTTCCTTCAATTACTGAAGAGGTCAATTTGTTCTTTATTGACCCTTTTTCATCCTAATTTCTTTTTCTTTTGTAATGTATTTAGGAGAATTAAGTGCTCCTAATATGGCTGAATTGACAACATTAGAGATTCAACTGACTTATTTAAGGGCTTATGTTAACCTGAAGGTTATCCTATCCCAAAGCTTTCCTGAGAAACAGTCATGTCTCTTATAATAACTAAATGTAGCTGAAATACTACACTAGAGTCTTGTATTCTACTTTTATAGATACATAATACACATACAATGATACTGTTTATTCATTCTGTTTATTGGCTCCAACATGATTTTTAATGTGTAACATAAAAAAAGACTTTCAAGTTTAATTGCAGTGTCAACACTATCATGCTCATCTTTATCTCTGTCCTCTTTTACTTCGAGACTAGCATTTTCTTATAGGATATCCACACATAGTAAAGCATCCAAACAACTTTTTCACGTCATCTTCAATGAATTCAGAGGATGCAACAGTTTGCATACTCCTCTGCACACATTTTATTACTCCCACTTTCATTCTAAGGCTGAAGTGAATCATGTCATAAATATCTGTCTTGCACTCATGAGTTTGATATACTATTCTCTTCTGAGATCCTCTCTATACTCATAACTTTAAAAACTGGCAAAAAAAAAAAAAAAAAAAAAAAAAAAAAGAGTATTCCATGTAGTATTTTCTTTAGCAAAATTTCAAAATGTTTCAGAAAATCCTGTTCCAAAACAGATGTCTCTCTATCCTCAGGTTTTATTTTTTGATAATCTGGGAATACTATTGTGTACAATAAATGTATAAAGTCAAGCTCAGTGCTGGTTCTAGAACAGACACTGAAGTAAAAGGATCTATGCTAGTTTATATCAACACTTTTATATCTATGCTAGTTTATAGCCCAGTAAACATAGTGCAGAAAGCCTCTATATAATTTTATAATTTTAATACTCCACCTAACTACAGTTGTACCTACAGTTATAACTACTCGTCAAGTACCTTTCTTATTAGTACAGTCTTGTAACGTCACAAACTAAATGCGTATGTAATTGTATGCATCATATTGTGTATGCAGATTGTGGCAGCATTTATTAACTTCAGCATGCTTTGCTGACCACAGAACTCAAGGTGGGTGTATACTGAGAAGACCAAAATTGCTCTTTAAAGTCGACTCTACCACAGTATATCTGTACAATCAACTATCTTTTCTCTGCCTCCTTCCCTCCCCATACATCTTGTAACAATAAACATCTGGGTAGCTCGTTTCATCATTTGTAATTTGTTGATGAGTTCTACTGGGATATGAAAATATACTAGCCACTTTCTAATAAGATGGTCCTTCTACCATCTTCTTTGAATGCTTATGTTTAGTCAATGTATGACAGACAACCATTAGTGTGAGAAGGCCATCAGACTCTTGTGGTCAGAATTGGGTTTTGACTTTAAGCCTGAGACTGAAGTAGCTCTGGAATTTCTTTTCAGCTCAATAGACCAATATTTCTGTAGATTGTTCTCAGCACATTTTTGGCCCTACATACTGGCATGTGGTACAAACTGATTTGTGAGCTTTTTTTTTTGTGTGTGTGTGCTTTGGATGTTGGAGGTCTTGTGAGATCATCTGGTTTTTGTTTTTTTTTTTTCCCCCCTAAGAATCCTGCCATCTTGGGCCAAAACCTCATGGGAATAGTTGTTCTTAGAACATTTTTTTCAATATGAAAACCAGGATGAGAAAAATACGACATTTTTATTTAGTTTTGGATCTGTCCCACAACAAAGAGTAAGAGTTTCTTTAAATATACGTACATTGGTTTTCTTGCTTTCTTTTTATCCCCTCCTCTAGCTTTATGTTCAAAAAAGGACTCTAATTTCAATAGTCACAGTAACATCATATTTGATGATTACTTTATAGCTAGGTATGACTTCTTTCTTTTGATTCATTTATTTTTTAATTAAGAGATGAATGTTAGTTAGGAATTCATGGCACCTGTGCCTGCAAGTGTAACATAGTTTTTGATGCTCCCTACCACCAAGAAGCAAATAACATGGTTCTGTTACTATTATTGTGTTGTTCCTGTTTCTTACATGAGAATGAGAAAAAAAAAAAAAAAAAAACATTCAAAGCTATTGAAGAGAAACAACAGAAAACTGAAAATTCGTCACTTTTGATCAGGCAGCAGAAGCCAATACCACAAGAGATATGATTAGCCAACAGTTTAAATTGTTTTTAAAGAGAATAGATATAGCTAACAAGATTCTTCCAATGTAATTTTATACTAAAAAATATTATTTAGAATAAACGTGGAAACTAAGCCAGTCTCTGAGTATATAAGAGAAAAGGAAATTTTTATTCCTGGGAGATATTTTCTTCTGTGGTGGCTAACAATTTATTGAAGAGCTTTTCCCTTCAAATTAGCCCCTGAAGATGACCATTTTACCTTTTGAGCTTCATTTGATTTCCATGAAACTCAGGTCATACTTATAGTACTGGGTCTAACTCCCCTGGCCCCAGGTAGGTGCCTGTTGACATGGAGGATCTCCTGAAAGACACATTTCCCAACTGATGTTAAAAGCATTCTGAGTAATCAGAATCTGCTTAGGTAGAAGAACAGGAGTACTGTCGCTTGGTTCTTCACTCTGCTCAGTTTCCAGAACCTCTCTACCCCTTGGCTCCAATGGTTGCAGCTTGGGCTGTGTAACAAGCACAAAAGGTAGCTTTCTGTGTCAGGAAATTTGAAGTCTTTCTTTTTAAACTGTAATTACCAACAATATTACCCATTGTTCTGTAATGAGACTTGATATTTTAAACTACAAAGGAGCACATTTAAGATATAAAGCAGCATTGCTGGGCTTTGTATGTTTTTCTTTTAATTCTAGAATTTGTATTTTTTTCAGTTGATTAGAAACCTGAAGGCAGGAACTCATTCTAGATACACAGGTGCATGCAGTATGGACATATCAAAGGGAATTAATCTATAGAGATACAGATAAAAGAAGCAGGAATAATTGTATATAGGCAATGGATAAGAGAGGAGGGAAGACAAAAGGCAAGAAAGAAGTCAAATACAAATAAAAGAGAATATGAAAAGACTATTATATTATGCTAATGCTATGTGAAATTAAAGTACTTTAAGATCCTCGGATGTAAGATACTATGTAAGTATAAAGTATTATATATATATATATATATTTTTTTTTTTTTTTCCTGAAATTTGAATTGAGTTGACACAGTCTGAAAGCAGCTTCAAATTATGATTATATGAGACTATGGACACAATTTCTGGCAGGTAGCATGAATTTCAGTGTATTGCTATATTTTAAAAGGAGCCAGCAGTGTGAAGTGCTATATTATAAACATGTTACATTAGTCTTAATAGTTAATCCAGTATTCATATTCATACTGTGGGCTTTTCTGAGAGAAACAGCTTTCTAGATGCTTTTCATATTTCCAGGAATAAAATTAAAGCATGTTTAAATACTTGTTAGGCACTGTGTGCAGAATTTTGAGTTACTGCATTGTATCAGAACTCAAGAGATTCAGCTGAGAAATAAATTATGTAAACAATGCAATATGTGTGTGCATCTACAGCTGTATATCAATATCACCCATATCTATGTATACAAATATCCTTATCCTTTTCTGTCCGTCTGGAATGTGTTATGCTGGAGATGGTGAACTTCTCAAAAGAAATGCAAGACATGCTTTTAATGTTGCTTCAAAATTCAGCTGCAAACCAAAAAATGGATAAATACGTCATTATATTTTATAAACAATCTGCTTTCTGATGATTATGATGCAACAACTTTTTATTCTTTTTGTTAAAGTTTGACTCTGAATATGTGTGTGGGAAAAAAATTTAGTGAAAGGTATCACTTCAGAGTAACTTATCCCAAGTGAGATTTGTTGCTAACCTGATAACTGTAACCTCTGCAGTTACAGTGAGAAGTCCTTGCTCCAGTGCAGAAGAGGAGTGCAGAGGCTGTGAGGACACCCACCTCTCCCCCTTGGTTTGGAAGGGATCTGTACTGGAGCTCAACGAAGGCCCCATGTTCAGATTGGCAGCAGGTTCAGTTTGGATTTCCTCTCTGCAGCTGCTCCACACTCCACTTGCACCATGTCCAAACATCTGGCTTTAATGTGAATAGATTTCAAGTACTCTTCTCTTTGTCTCTCTCTGTGTATGTATGTATGTATGTAATTATGTGTGTAATCTTTCTAGAAAACTTTATTCTTTCCTATATCTTTCATTTATTTTTAAATTTATATAATTAAGGTATGAGCTATGTGGCTGATAAAGATCATGTTCTCTCCTACCTTCTATTCTGCTTTCAGAATGTGCTCTTATTAGTGTTTATCCTGAAAACAGATTGAGGAAGTAAATATCGCTAGCCATCAATCTTTTTTTTTCACAAGTTATTCTAGTGTTAACTAATGTAATGTTTCTAAGGTGCAGAAACACCAGCTCATAATATCATTTTTACTTTACTATTTTTTATTTATTTATTTATTTATTTTCCAGAAAGAGGAAATAGGTAAAAGTCATTTATGTCACCATATATCTGATTTTTGAACTTTTTCTTGGCAGTTTTTGTATATTTCACGCCATTTATGATGTCCTATGTCTTAAGTAGATTGGGCACAGTATTAAATTTCGTGTGGGAGAATGGGAGAAAAAGCAGCACACAAAACCAGAGGTTAAATAGCTGGTTTGCTTATCACACCTCCCAGTTTGATTATGGTAGGTTCCGGAGACCACAGGTGGAGGATACTGAATTATAGCAAATAAAAGCCTGAAACATAACAAAGCTACCTGAGGGTTTGGCTGCAGTCCCTGTGCAAACTGTGATTAACTGAATACCTGCCCTGGAATGCTGGTTTGGCAAGAGGTTATATGCACATGAATGAATCTGTCTGCATACTTAGACACTGCAGTTAAACTTCTTTCTCACTAAAAAAAAAAAAAAAAAAAAAAAAAAAAAAGGAGGGAAAAGGGATGAGGGGTATTACTATTCCTGAAGTAGCTGAATATAGTTTTGCTCTGCCTGTTTTGATATAATCTCCCTATCCTCACAAGAAAATTGAGGTGATGAGTGTTCTACACTCAGAGAGAATGGGAAAAATGGACAAATCAACCAAGAGCATTTGGCTGCATTGGGGGCAACAAGGTTGTCTTCTTAAAAATCTGGATGCTAGAGACAATTCCTCTCTTGGTGTAAAGTGATGAGAGACAATTAATGTAAATCCATCTGCATGTTAAATATAAAACCAGCTTTTACAGAAGGACCAGTGAGAGCTAAAAAGCCATTTGTGAGTACCTAAGAGTTTGTTGATATGGAAAAACTGACCAGCACAGTGACAATGTTTCTGCTGGAGTTGTCCATTAGGTGAAGACACACGCTTATGCTTGAAGGCCCCTTCAGAAATCAATGCTATAAATTACCTTTCACCCTAATATAAATTAATCCTGGGAGATAGTTGACGGACTTAGGAAGGCTAGACACAAATTATATGTTAGTGTCTATTAGACTGACTTCTATATGGTCTAAAACTGTATCTGGTTGTGTAGGACTCAGTACAGTCACAGGGGAGAAGTCATGGCTTGTTATGAAAGACTTTACATTCTGAATATGTTCTGTTTTTTTACTTTATTTTTTTGATCCTTGACATGTATATTCCATATGTTGCTAACAATTTGGATCCTAGACATTAACCCTACATCTGCAGGGTGAACTGTTGTAGGCAATGCAACAGTGAACCTAAAGCCTTTCTACTCCATTCCCCTTCTCCCAGCAGAGAGGGACAGAGTGTCCTAACACTTTTGTGACAGAGCTGTTCCAGGTAGGAATGTCACAGCAAATGTGTCCTGCACCCAGCAGCAGACTATGGCCCTAATTGTGTCTGGCTTGTGTGATGTAAGATGGCTAGAAGTTTTCTGTGCCTTTTCTTATGTAGACATGCCATGCATGAACATGTAGTGGAGGAACCTCGCCCTTCATTTATAATTGTGCCATGAGCTCATCTGTGCTCTAAAAGAGTTTATTGTCCAAATCTTGTTGGGTTTTCTCCAGGAAAATTTTTCCCCTGTGTGGAGAACTGGCCCCAAACAAACAGCTTTTCCACTCCTACATTTACTTATTTTCTTTCTGACCCTTCCCTTATTTTAATTTTCTTATTTCCTCAACGTTTTCTGCTAACTGCCTTATAAGCTCAATACTTCTCAGCAGCACAGGCAACACTGACCTATTTTTGGCCCATGTCAGGATGAAGGATACCTGGTACATGCAGCTATCACGGCAATAAGACATTCTCCAAAGCTTCATCACATAAGCTGATTTTTCCATGTGTGGCAGTCTTTTTTCTCTTTTTTCTCTTTTTTTTTTTTTTTCTTTTTTTCTTTTTTTTTTTGGTCAGTGGTGGGGACAACGCTTGTGTGACTACTTAGTGAGTCCAACAATCTGCTCCTCTTTATCTGTTACACCAAATAATCAGCTTATGGTATGACTTCAAAGCCAACGAGATCATGTTAAATCTATGTTGGAATTGTTTTCTTCTGGGTGTCCTACACAAAAACACCCCAAACCATTCGCACCACTGCCATTTACTTATTTGCTTTTTAAATTATTATTATTATTTCAAGATTTTTCCAAAAACTTCTAGACATTTTTCATTTTTATGACATTTCATTTTACAACAGGCAATGAAATCTCATATAGATGCGTATCATCCACACTCTCCACATACAGTTGAACATTATACATAATAAAGCCACATATAGCAATTAAATTCAGTCATTTGGTGGAAAATGGCCAGTTTGTTTTGCTTCTACTTGTTCTGAGAAAAAGACACCCCCCTTCTTCATCTGAATAGGCAAGATTGACATAAAAAAGTACTTCAAGAGCTGAACTCGTCTACTGAACACAAATACAGTGAATTTCTGTATATCTTTAAATGTTTTATATGTCCTAGTCATATATAATTTATTGTGTTGTGAAGCTGAGCTCTTCTTTGAATGAAAATTTTACTGTCAGAGCTTGGGGTACTTTAGTTTGATGATTTAAAACTCCCAATACGCTCGTAGCAAATAGCACTTTTTATTACAGCGTGTTTGTCCAAGAGGTCAACTCTCAGCACAGCAGGACTTTTTCCCACTGTAGAATTAATTCTGATGGCAAGACATCTCTTGTCTTAATTCATCTGGTGCTGAGTGTAGTAGCTTACACAGTCTTAGAGGCTTATTAAAGACTGGACCTGCCATGCACAAGAAAAGAGAAAAAGCTTCACCTTTTCTTATGCAAGCATCCTTTCTAGCAGATTATGCAGCATGTTAAATGCTGCATGTCTGCTTATGCCGCTTTGGTTTTAAGATTCCCATTTATAGTTTTGCTCCAGTATTTCATTTTCTCAGAAATGATGTTGAATTTAAGCTGCGTGGTGATGATAGTAAATTCATTTCTAAGATGAGTAAAAGTGACTAGAATTATGTGCATGTTTCCTGTGAAATATTGTATACGGAGCAGGTCCTAGATTAAAAGACAAGCTTGACTTTAAAGGTAATGTGATTAATTTCCTCAGCCAAAACCAGCTAGATAGTTTTCATGCTTATGTTGATATAGTATAGGTGCCCTATTACACTCACTTACACTCTCCATCCCTTCACCATTAGCCCCTGCTGAGCCTATTAAGTTGGTATCAAGTCAACTTGTCCCTTAGTGATAGTACACAAACTCTCAGAGTGCTGCAGAATTCTGCATCTGTCCTCTTACCTGTCACTTCAGCCTCCTTTTACTGATGTTAAAAGAAATCTTTACTGTCAGTCATATAACCAATTCACTTTGTTCACAGGCTGTGACAACCTTGTTGTGTTTCTCCCACCACACAACCGACTTCTGTGAATTAGTATTCTCAAAATTTAGACTAGCTCATTAGTGTGAATAAATTTGAAAGGCTGCTGTTCAAAACTTTTTTTTTTTTTTTTTTTTTAATGTAGCTTGGCTTTCTTTGGATATAATTTAGGTAACTTTAGGAAAAAAAAAAAAAAAAAAAAACCCTCAGCTCCCAGGTATTCACTTTATGATTTCAGAGCCTAAGGGTCTTTCAGTTGCTTCGTTTGAGATACTAAATTAAATCTTCTAAGTTCCCTATTCCTGTTTTACTTTTATTTACTTATTTATTTGTTTGTTTGTTTATCTTTCATGTAATTGAAAGACTGTCTACTTTTCCTGAAAAGCAAACAGAAATTCAAGTTCCTATCTTATTCATCTTCATGGCTGACCATGTCCAACTGACCAGCTTGTTACCACAACATCACTGAAAGTTTAATGTAGCCTTTCTTCCTCTAATAATTCCATCTAATCCTACCAGCCTTTTTCTTCCTCTAATAATGACATCTAATTCTACCTGCCTTCTTGGTAAATACGAATGTCACTGAACTCTGAACCAATCTGATTAAATCTAAATTCTTCAGAACTGGGTAAAGAAATCACCACTTTTGTTCTTGTTATTAAAGTTCAAATAGCTATAGCATTTAGTTCACAACATTTGTGAAATCATGAAGATATTGTCGCTCCATCGTGTCATGATACACAGAGTACTGAGAGTCCAGTGTTGAGTGCCCTGCTCTCATTCTAACCTCTGTCTGAGTGCTACCTTTAAGGAAATTCTTTACTACAGGCAGTAAGCAGATATGAGGACACTATTTTGAATTGTGCTGGCTTTCCAGGACATTACTGTTAGGAAACCATAAAGGGCAGAAAAGTGATTTTCCAGAAGCAGTAAGCTATAGAATAATTTATGCCAGTAGAGTACCTTTCACAGGAGAATTTCAATGTTTTATAAACAAATTAAATATTGAAGTAAACAATAATGACACAGAGATGAAAAACAGAATACAGGGGAACAAGTATTTTCCATTGAAGTTTCTTAGTTGATGTTGAAATTCCACAGTTTTCATTGGAATATGAGTTACCCTGACAATAAAAAAATCCAACTCAGAATTGGGAGAGGTTAAATAATTTACCCAAGGTTACATCAGTAGCACCTGAGCCCCAGAATGGAGAAAAAAGGTCCTCGAAGTTTTGCCAAAAAGGAGCTCATAATGTCTCTACTATTAGCTATAAAATAAAAATATAAAAATGTCTTTGCATTAACATCAGCACCTTAAAACTAAAAATGAGAGAGCTTGGCCAAAGAGACCTATATAACAGACTGCAGAGTCAGAGTTGGAAAATATAAATCAATCAGTTGAAATCATCCTTTGCTACAGACTGGAGAAGTTTGTGTCTTGAGGAAATGAACATTAAAGAAATCAGAGACACTCTCAAGAGTTCAGGGTGGATATGACTGTGCAGTGAAGCAGATCAGGTTAAAAATCCCAACCTAAGGAATTAATATACAGAATTGTAGGAAAAAAGGTACAATACAATAAAATAATGTTGTGGTGCTCTAAGTATGTATTTGGTGTGTTCTGAGTCTTCCTATAGAGTGAAGCTGCTCTCCTCATGTCAACCTCTTTCTCCCTTTCTATCTCTGTCTTGTCTTCTGTTCAAGATAATTGTCAAAATGCAGGTGTTTTCTCCCTTATCCCAGGCGCAAACAATGATTTTGTGTACACAGTTCATGCTTTATCACCTTTTAGTGGTCAATTTTATGTTCTGTGTCACTTCTCAACTGGGTATACCTGCACTTCTCTTCATATCTCTGCCTGCTGAGGATATTCTAGCAGCTTCCTCCAATTTACCTTGAATCTTAGTACTAATTACTGCTGAACAAAAAAAAAAAAGGATAAGTAGCAGGATCTGTTTTTACTAAGTCTGATTTGTAAATGTTTATTTATGGTGTTAACTGCTATGCACCCACATATATCTATATATGTGTATATTCCTATTTTCCTTTTTTAGGATACCTAACCCATGGGGATTTGTAGGGCAGCACTCCAGCTTAAACCTTAGTCAACTCATTTCTAAACTAATCAGAGAACTAATTAGAAGCATCAACATCTCCTAACTATCAGTCTGCAGGAGGAAAAAATAAGTACCATAGCATAAATACAGAAAATAGAGAAAAACTTACAAAACCTGCTCTAGCAAGTTTCAAAACTTTGAAACAATAGGAAAGGAGGTGTTGATTACTGGAGTATTCAGCTGCTTATAGCCCATTGCCTCATGATTTAGTGAAATACAGCATTAAAAAGTTGGGGGGCATTATATGTGATGGCTACAGACAAGGAGACACCTCTATCAGCAGGGATTTTATGACTCTTGTTTCCTGAGAGAGCTCATACTTCCTAGCGTCTAGACAGGGCATTGCCACTGCCACCATTTCATGGCAGAGGCTGTTTCTGTGCTGCTCTGCAGCAAGCAGCCTCTGTAGCCTCCTCAGTTCCTAAACCAGTTCAAAGCTAACCCCAGATCACTCTCTTGAAGGAAAAGGTCTGGAAAGCTCTGTATCTGAAGCACACTTTCCAGCATGCCCAGATTTTGGGTGTGGTCTGACAACCTACAGCTATGTGTTTTGCTTTTGCCCTGTTGATATGAGGATGACAGTGAGCAAACAGCAGATTGAATGAATCCAGTGCTTCCAGTAGCCCCACATGATAAGATCTAAATGTTGCTTACTGAGAGAAGGTGGATTTTATTGGCAAACTGAGCTGGAATACAGTGAGGCTACTTTCAGAAGACACATGGCCATGAGGAATTAAGTCAATGGAGACCCTTAGAGTTCCGTCCAGTAGTCGTCTCGCTCAAGTAAGTGGTGTCATACTGATATGTAACCCACAAAGTGGGTTTGCTTGCTCAAGGCCACCAAAAGATTTGGCAGAATAAGAAACTGAACTTCAGCCTCCATGTTCTGGGTTGTGTTGTACTATTAGATCATTCTTTTCCCTTTAGTCTAGTCAGAGTACTGAAATACACGGGTTGATACAAAAGACAAACTCTTGTTACTGGTAGCAAGTGGACATTTTCTGTGAACTGCTGAGTGGTCATAAAGTCCATTGAAATTCAGATGCACTCTTCATCAAACTAGATTGAACCCCCAGTATGGGCATATTTAAGTATCTGAAGTTCAAGGGCTTTCTAGTTCTACAAAACTGAACTCCATTGGGTAAAAACAATCATTGGGCAATTAGTTTTTGTATCATAATAGAAGGCAATTCCCCTTAGGAATAAGTGACAAACTTTAAAAGGGCAGATTTTAAAACTATGAGGAAAATGGTTAACAGCAGGCTGAAGGGCAAAGTAAAAAAACTTTAAAACCACAGAAACAGCCTGGAGGCTATTCAAGAACATTGTGTTAGAGGCACAGATGGTTTGTGTATCATTGAGAACAAAAACAAAGTAAAGTGGTGAGAAAAAAACTATGGCTAGGCAGAGAAGTGCAGGGCATTATTGAGGCTGAAAAGGCATCTTTTATAAGCAGAAAGGCTTCCTGAGCAGCCTAAAAAGATCAGGCCATCACCTAAATTGTTGACATACAAGTCAGTAATGACAAGGCTAGTAAGAAAGTGAATGGTCTGCTAGAGGTAGTAATGAGCTGGTGAGTGTAGACTGAGCCATATGTACTTATACCATGTGATTTTGGAATACTAAGTTTGCAGCAGAAATGTCTCATTGTCTTCTTGACATTCCTTTGAATTCTCACTCTTTTTATATATAATATACTAAAACAAAACAATAAGGGAGATGAAACTAGGCAAAAAAAAAAAAAAAAGAAAAAAGAAAAAAGAAAACAAAATTATTCTGATGGTAGTGTAGCCATGGGTTTATTGCCGTTGATGTCTCCTATCTTCATCTTTCTCTCCAGGCCAGCTGTCCCTATCTACTTAGGTCTCACCTGTTCTGTCATGTCCAAAAGATAGGACCATCCGCTTTGAAATAATCTGGGTTGGATTATTCACTGAAAGGCCCAGATTCCCCTAGAACAAACATTTTGGAAAAAACTGTTATGATATGCTGATTTATTTATTTATTATGAACCAATGACCCAGTCCCAATCTAATGCAGTATGCTAACTGAATGTATCTCTGCTAGAATCAAATAGACGAATACCATAATGACCTTCAAGGATGAAGAAGAACAGTCTTTTGATATACATTTTCTGAGAAATTTTTGTCCCATTCAAGACAAGAAATGATACTGTGGCAGGTTAAAGGACTAAGAGAAATGAAAGCAATGAAAGTTGACATAGATTAAATTGAGAAAACCAAGCTTAGAGGTTACTGGTGGTTTCTCAGTTGCTAATGTGGAATATGATGAGACCCTAAGGTAAACCCAGCAAAAGAATATCTGTGGGTTGCTGTCCCCGCTCAGAAGTTATTTTGAGAAAAGTAAGCTTAATTTAAAGACATGCAATTTATTTGGTTTAATTATTTCAGAAGAAGATCTATTCTGTTTCAAAGTTTCAGGTATTTGTTTAAAATGGGCTGGAGATGGCAGAAAAATGAGAAATAAATGCAAGAAACACTACCTAACTAGAGAGATGCTGAAACAGTTTCAATTCTTCCACTTCTCTGCCAAGAGATGATAGGAAATGGAGGAAGATCTTTCTATAATCATATCTCAGACTATCTGAGCCTGTTTGTCCTTTCCCAATACAGCTTTTGATAGAACAGATTGGGTACTCTGTACCACTTCAATCAGCTAATTAAGCATCTTCCAGTGAGGTGGAACAGCATCTGGAGGGACAGGGCTTAGTTTGGGTGTAGGGAATGAGTGAGTCATAGGTACAGATAAGCAAAGAACTGGCCATGAAAATGTTGGTTTATGTGGGCAGACAGGATAAAGTTTCAACACTGTTGACCTCCAAAACCCCTGTGTACTTCATTAATCATCCTCTACACAATTGAGAACTTTCAGAACATCTGGTGTCTTTTGGAAGATCTCAAGTGTATAGGAACTTCTGCGTTAATTTCAAATCACTGTTAACTTTAGAACAGAAGCTGAGACTGCGATTCCACATCAGTCAGTCACAAAAAGGAGGAATTGTACATCTTCTGTCCTTAACAAAGGATCTTTTGGGGTTTTGCATTTTGTTTTCATAGTTTAAAGAAGAAACTATATGCCACTAATCAGCCATTGTACATACACGTACATACACTATTATATGTGAATACTTCTCTATTGCTTCTCTTAAAAAACCTTGGACACTTCAGTTTGAATAACATGTTGATGAGACAAATGTTTTCCTTGAAGAAAGAAAAGCCATGGAGATTTGTTAAAAATTCAAAAAAGGAAAATACTGTGAAAAGATTAAGTTCAATTACAGGAAGTAATAAATTCTACTAATATAATACAAACACAAAAAATGTTAGTCCCCTATTGAAATCAGGATGCTTTTGTTTGATCTTCTGTGAATGTATATAGTTCTATTTATGTGTGCCCATATCTACATCTATATTTATAAAAATATTGTTATTTATGCCCTTGTGTTTATATATATACTTCAAATCCATGACCATAAATCGTCTCAACAGAAATAGCAAAAAGTGGACTACTGTACATCTTTATTTAAAATATGTAGGATGCCAAGACAGAAAAATAAAAAAAAAAAAAAAAAAAGAAAAAAGAAAAAAAAAGAAAAAAAAAGAAAAAAAATACATATTGTTTTTGAAGCTGAAGCATCAATATGGTTGTAATTTTAATGTTTCTTGCTGGAAAAAGGTCATCTTTGGCGAGGTCGGGTTTTTCTTAAGGTCATTTCACACTGAGATATCTGCCTGCTTTTGACATTTCATCTCGAAGAGGCACAACTATTCTGACACATGAAATGGGTTCTTTGCAAACCCAATGGCTATTTCTATCAACATCTGTTATTCTTACACAAAAGGGGAATATGCATTGATTGCAAACAAGGCTTCGCTTTTTTTTTTTAGAATATTAATATCTATATTGTACTTAAAGGTACAGCAATGTCTATCTGAAGTAGAGAAGAAAACACTGGCCTATAAAAGAAAAAAAAATAGCCTCTTGTCATCTTTTACTCACAAATAGAATTAAACAAATTTAAGAATGTTAATTGTTGTTGGTAAATTGTAACACTGCTTTCTGAAAAGCAGCAGAGCAGAGAAATTCACTAAGCATTTGTGTAATTACTCTGTGATATTGGCAGAGAAAAAGCACAATAAAATATTTCTTAACATTTTGTGTGGGATTTTTAAATGCATATTCATTTACTAAATTTCAGTTCTCTCTAGCACTGAGTAAGATAGGAAAAAATCTGTAGCTATATAAACACTCAATCTTGTACCCCCATATTTTTAAACCCCAGAATTTGTATGTGTTTGTGGTGTGGCATCTATACAATTAAAATAAGCTCTGTCAAAGTAATTTAGACTTATGGAGACTATCATTTTTCTGTAAAGCAATCCAGAATTCCACTGGCTGAACCCCCGTCTGGTTCAAGAGCATTTTGCAGAATTCCCTTCCTTGAGAACAGCACAGGAAAGAACATAGCTTTCTGCATGCTCCTCATCTGCAGACAGCTCAATTAAGTCTCTGACAATCCAAAGCAGAAGCATTTAGTTGATCATTCAGTAGTTAGGATTTGTTTGCTGAGTGCTGTGACCAGTCATGTGATATTATATCTGTTTCCATATTGATGGCCTGTTCTTTGCAAGCTATTGCTTTCTTCCAAAATGAATGTCATTTTATCAGAAAACAGGCTTTGTTTTCAGAATGTATTCATATGGCAAGTGCCCAAATCTGCTGTTTGTGGATGTTTGTAGGAACATAGCTTTGCTCACATGAGTATTTGAGAACAGTGAATAACAAAGGACATGAGCAAGCTGAATCCAACCCCAGTTCTCTAATCAAGCAAGCTGCAAGTGAACAATTTTTTTACTCTCTACTGGCTCACTGAACTTGTAACACTAGCAAACTCTGCACATTTGGAGTTACTGTGCTTCCCTACTTGCTAAATGTGTCATATTTAACTTCTCTGCAATATGAGGATGCATAGCAGACATTCACAGAGAGCTACAGGTGCTGCTTTTCTGAACTGAAGCCATATGTCCATAGGGCATTGAAGAGGTTAATATCCAGGTGTTGGAGCTTTATTGTTGGAACATGTTCTGTTGCTTCCAGACTTTGGCCTTAAATATATTCCTTTAACATATTTTATGTAAGTGTCATGATTAGATTTATTTAATGCACAGTGTTCCAGAGCATGTCATCTTTGTGGATGACCGAAAAATACCTCATCAGCTTTTGATAGCTTTACAGTACAGCAGGGTGATCAGCTCTTATTTCACACTAATGCATACCTGTTTGAAAACAGAATTTGAATATTCTTAGTTTGTGCATTAACTGATAGAAGGAAAGCACAAACACTCACATGTTCTGTGGTGTTATATTTGATTAGAAAATAATGCTTGGGGTCTCAATATAATAAAATAATGTCAAGAAAACATTAAAGCACCCTTAACTCTGCCATTTTTTTCCCCAGGGCATTGCATTTGTCATATGAAACGTGTGGCCTTTTCTTGTATGAGTCTCAAGGAGTAGTAACTGCTGCATAACGGTACAAATAAAAATAATGATATGCGATTAATAGCACCTTGGTTAGTTGTACTTATTCCTGTATAAAGCCTGGAAAGACAGAATTAAGAGCTTTCTAATATGATCATCGGTGCAATATGGTTGGCTAGACTATACTCCTGAGATAAAAAAGAAGCACAAAAATTAGCAACTTGGATTGTGCTAAGTATAAATTTCAAACATCTCTGTTTAAGTAAGTGGTGCACATAGAATTTAAAATAAGTAGGAACAAGAAGACAGTATGGTGTATAATGAAAAAGTAAAATCAGATTCATGTCCAGCTATAATTTATGACATAGGACAGCCTGAAGCCTCTTTCAGGCATCAGACTGTGGCTAAGCATAGATAAGAAGGGCTTTGGGACAGTTGTCAGTTGATAGCTAGTGAGAATTTTAAGTCTGGGTGTATAAATATGGTGAGCGTATATTGTGCTGTGAGACAGCCTAGAAAGAATTATAGGAATATTGTATGGTGGAGGCCTATGTGGCTCCCTCAATATGAACTAGCAACTTCAAAGTAGGCCAAGCTTTCGAAAATGGCAGATCTTTTAAAACATCTCCTCCATGCTGGCCTACAAATTTTCCTTCTCTGGCAATAACTCTCACTGTTTCTATATTGAAAGCTGGCAGTCTGGAGGATCCCAAGCCTTCTCATCACTCTAACAAGATTTGATTGGATGATGAAGGTCTGCACCATCTGAGAAACTGAGCAAGGAAAAGCCCAATAATGGTTCCTAGTTATTTAAGTAGAAATAAAGATAATTCAATGTATGTGGGTGTAATTTGCTTCCAAAAAGGCATTTCAATGGGAAGAAGTTGTGCACATATGTTTGCTACTGAAGTATCTCAGCTAGCTTGGAAGGAGATGAGGCACATTGGTACTTGAGTGTCTTTATTTCCCTGCCTTAAGCAACTAAAGCTAGAATTTGAGAAAATGGGGCAAAAAGGATATTCAATTACTTGCACCCATTTGAATGGCAGGATGACAGTTTTCTTCAGTCATTGAGGTGGGTGGGAACCTGACACTGAAAGAATTCATGGAGAAGTGCTGAGTGAAAAAAAATCACTGCTGAGAGAAGGATGACTTACCATGTGGAAAACATGCTTTCTAGCTAGGTTTTTGCTAGGCTAAACCCAGGCTAAGGGAGGCTGAGAAATATGCAGGAGGAGAATAATCAGAGATGTCAACGTTTTATGGGCTGGTTGAGCCTGGTTCTGTGACCAGCGGGGCAGAGGAGTATGCTGATCTGCGCCTCTGGAAAAGGGAAACAGGGGACCCCAAAATAATATGGTATCAGAATGCAAGATAACACACCATAATACAATATGATTAGAATTGAAGCTAATAAATCAAATATAATGAGAGAGAGAATGTTCGAAAGGTGGATAGGACTCGCCACAAAGCTGGGGTGAGATGGGCAGTTCAGTTGAGCAGCAGGGAGACGGGAAGAGAGCCGACAAAGAAGAGCGGACAAGAAAGAGCAGGTGAATTGCCAATATTCTAGGATATTTGTAAACTTTGAGCACTGCTATCTTGCATTCCAATAATATATTTAGTAAATTAGTTTGTTTCTCCTCAGATCGTTGCTGTTATTTTTAATTATTTTGGGGTCCCCTGTTCCCTTTTTCAGAGGCGCGGATTTTGCGAAATCCCTCCGCCCCACTAGTCGCGGAACTGGGCTGAACCAGCTCATACACTGTTGACAAGAGATTATCAAGAAGACGGGAAAGAGAGGTGTCTGAAGTGACAAAATTCCTCCAAGGAAGAGAGCATGCTAATTGCTGTTACTGCTGACACCACTGTATAGTGACCTGTGTCTTACTAGAACATTACACTGTGGTTTTAAGATTTCTTTTATCCTTATCCTACAGCCTTCTATTTTAAGGATGGAACAAAGATATAATTCTGAATATCTTTCTCATCAGAAGATAGTGATTGAAATTTCTTTTTCCATTTTCATCCTTTGTTGATTGAGTTGTCAAGTACACTACCTTGGCAATAGAAGTTGAAATGAGCAGTGTCTTCCTAGTTTTGCCATGCTGTGTCAGTACTGAATAACCGAGCCTTATCAACTACATGCTGAGTCTGACATTCAGCTGAGTTCCTCTGGAATTTTTATCACTATTTTTTCTATGACACTCAGAAATGGCTTACCTATGATGTGAACTATTAAATTGTGTGTGTTTGTTCTGGTTTTTTTTTTTTTTTTTTTTTTTTTTTTTTTTCCCTAGGGACTCCTAGAAAGCACCAATCTTTGGAAGAGTTCTCTCTGTGTCAACAATTACGTGTAATAAACTGAGGCCATTCCCAGGGAAAAGTCTGCAAATTCTACTATATTACTTCATCATTACTTGGAGTATCTCTGTTGATTTACTGGATATTAACTTATATAGAACAATCTAGCACTACTGCCCTGCTTTAAACACTTATTATTGATGCCATCCTATTGATGGCAGTAGAAACATTAGCAAAAATATTTTGGTACCCAAGAGACTCTGTCAATATTGAATAGTGATGTAACATGATATCACTCATACTGCAAAGGTAACGTGTACATAAATGGTTCCAGCAGTGGATACAAGAAAGCAATTAATGCCATCTCCAACTTACTCATATGCAGTATACTGAAGCAACACCAGAACCCTGGCACAGCATGCTCCAGAAGTGATGTTTTATGGACCAGTTTTTTCTCTTATTAGCTCTTAATAAGCTGATAAATCTGATTAATTCAGAATAGTATTTGTTTTAGTCTGAATGGAATTCGCTTTGATTTCTCAGCCACTGACACCTTGATTCATTGAGAGAACATAAAAATTAGGAAAATTTCAAAAAATAACGCTTTGATTGGAGAAAGGGGAAGGAAACCCAGTTCACTTGGCAGTCATCCAGTTTAGGTTCTTCTGGGTCTGATGCCTTCAGTTTGTTTCCTATCACAGATGTTTGATATTACTTATTATAATGGTGTATTTCCACTACTGTCCAAAAGAACTCCAAGGTTGTGTTCAGAACAGCACAAACTTTCTTTGCATGATGTATTCAATATGGTCTCATAGTTTTGAAACCGTTCTTTTATGGAGACACACTGAAGGGTCATAGATGCCTAATTTTTGTCCTCCTTCTACACCTATGTATTTTTCCAGTCCCTATGAATAGATTAATCAAGCACTCGAGGGCACACAGGTTTTGCATATAGTTTTACCTGGACAACAACTTACTAAGCTATCAAAAGCTAGCCTCTTTTCTAGGGAAAACAGACTACCTATTATACCTCTTAGGTCAATCACCTCTCCTTCATTAATGTGTTCTGGTTGTTGCTCCCACTAATGTATATATATTTTTGTCTCTGTCTTTCAATAAAGCTATTAGAGTGCACCATAATAAACCACCTCTGGCACCTCATCTTCAATCAAAAGAGGAATGACTATTCTACAGAGTACCCAGCTTACGTTGTTAACATTCTGTCCCTGCCTATCTTCACCTCACCTTACCTTCTTGTTTATATGAAGAAGTCGTTCCTCCTTTCATATTTTCTTTTAATGGAAATAAAAATAAGGAAAAAAAAAAAAAAAAAAAAAAGAAACCAAATTCCTAATTTTTCCATCAGGAGTAGAAAGAGCAACTGCATTTTTTCACCCTCTTTTAGAGGCCACTTTTAAAGCTATAAAAATATGTTGTATGGATTGGACTAAACCATGTTCTGAAGTAAGATTATTTAAAGATCAGTAGAGCTGCATGGCATTTCTGATAGAATGAACATGAACCTCTGTGTTCAATTTGTATGTTGTTTACCAGAAAATACTTTTTTTCCTGAATCTGTGCTTCATATGCTAATACAAAATTCAGAGTGTGAAGAACAGTGAATAATGACCATGATAAATTATTGTTATTTATCACTATCAGCACTATTTTTTTACACTGATCCACAGTGTAAAAAGAGTGAAAGAAAAAGAACTAACTCCTCCCTAAAAGGTAGTTACTCTTTAATTAAAGCATTATCCTCAAGTCACTAATAAACAGTGAAAATTTAGCATGAAAATGCAGGAATAGCCCCTTCCCCCAGATTTTAAAGTCAACAAATAAATCCAAAAATATGTCATACTTTTGAAAAAAAGAGTTTGTACATCTTCAATGCATCCTTGTCCCTTTGCGTGTTAAGCTAGTGACCTTTGAAAGCTATGCTGAGAATTAAGGAGATTCCAGATATCCTGTTGATGAAAGAAGTGCATATCAGGGTTAATTTTTAGGAAAAGCACTTATTTCCAATTCTTTCAAAATCTTTTTTTTTAATTATTATTATTTTGAGATACTCTGCCATCATGCTTAATGGTCATGAACTTCCTCAGGCTTTCTTTATTTTAAAATTCATAGTACTAAATCCTATTAAAACACATGGTGGACTTGAGCTGGAAGTCTTTTCCAGATATTATTTTCCCTGCAGTGAATGTATAATAAAATTAAGTGTATGTTTTCAATAACCTTGCATATACTCAAAGAAAATGTAAAAAACTTTGCTGTTAGCTTAAGGTTTTCTTTGGAGAGGTAATAAGGTTTAGGTTCTCAGGTCATCTGAAGACAGGTCCCCCAACAGAACACTTCTACACATTGTATATGTTTTCATTATGGGTGATAGATAATTGCCTTTACACTAGGTAGAGTGGATTTTACCTACTGACACATCTCTCAAAGTCTGTGTCCAGAGGGTAGTTGATTCATTTTTTAGTAATGATGATTTGTGGTTACCGAGTCATGTAATAATAATAATAATAACAACAACAACAATAATAATGTATTTCTATTTTTACCATGTTGTTTTGCATGCATGGTATAAAAACTGAATTGCATGAACTGTGCCACTAAATCTACATACACAAGAATCCTGTCTTATTTCAGCTATAAAATAGGACATTATTATGCTATAACTGGGGCTTTACTTGTTTGAGAGCTCTACCAAAGATGATTGGGTCAGTGTGTATTCATGAATAATCCATAATATTTTCATTGCACCAGGACATTTTTGTATGTACACAGACTAATTTTGAAAGAATAATTAAATAAGAGATATCACTTTCTTTAATCTTATCTACCATAAAATCTCTGTCAAAGGTAACTTCCTTTCTTGCAGATTTCTTTACTCATATAATGAAAAGACTTATTTTACAAGGAGTGTGCTTGATCTGATCTCCAGAAGACAGCTGAAATACCCATCACATCTTCTTTTCTCGCTATTCTCATCTGGTGAACAAAAATATGACAAAGTCGTAAAAAGTAAAAGATTTTCTCAAACCTTTTCTTCCAAGTGAGTAAAGATAAGGAGTATTTATTTGAAAAAAAAGATACAGAAAGATCTTTTCAACAGAGACAAGCACAGTATCTCCTTCTTAGATACAGGATATATTTAGATAATTTCAGGCCAAAATGTCTAACATGAATTAGTATTGCTCTTGGATAAATGGACTTGAAGAAATATTGGATGTGTACAAGGAAGTGTTATTTGCTTGTTTGCTTTCTTATATTTCTTTTCTAACTCCATAATGTGCAATTTCCTGCCTTTATTTATTTTTGCCGTGGATGAAAACTTGTGACTGTTAGCATAAGTTGAAAACAACTATTGTCTAATTATTGCTACAAGAGTTTGATTTCTACTGAAATCATATGACATTGTTCTTTCCCCTCCAAGTCAGTGGAAAGAACACTTCTGAAAAGCAGACGCTCATTAAAGTGCTTAATTTGAAAGAAGATAACTTAAGGCATTATTTTGGAAAATTTAGCATATAGGTTTTCTTAAAAACTATTAAGCAGAGTTCATTAAAGAGTCACAGCTGGGAAAGGACACACAACAATACAACTCAATGCGTTCCAATTTAGTGTAATTAATATAATTTTATATAATATAATAAATATATAATTATAATTATATAATAAATGATTTATTTATTATAATAAATTTACAATCATTTATATAATAAATGATTAAATATTCATAATTTCCTCAACTTTATTTCCTTTACTACTACCTTGGTTTGAAGCTATATACTTTTCCATTTACTTAGTCAACCTGTGATCATTAGTATGGTTGCATATATGATAGGCTGTGGTTATAAGTAAGCCACTGTAGTTGACATCAGTTACAACTTGTTTTTCCTTCTACAAGGATTTCCTGATTATGCACTGAAAATATATTTGATTGATATTAGAATAGAAGATATTTGAAGAAAAAATTAAACCGAATTCACGCCAATGGGAAGGGGAGATTCCTCTTTAAGGAAATAATTGAGCTGTTAGTTAATTTTACTTGTTACATGTAGAAAAGGGCAAAAATCTTCCAATGAATTAATATTCTTCCCTGAAATGATTAAAAGAAAAACAAAAGAGTTTCTATCTTAGATGTATTTAGTAATTATGTTCCTGGTACCTTTTTTCATATAATCTAAGGCAGATGTAAGAAAAAAAATACTGGTAATTTACAGAACATTGTAAGTGTCAGCTTTTCCTGACCAATTTTTCTCTGCCCCTCCCCCAGTCTTATTAGTAGCAATTTTTGTTAATTGATAATTAATACCTTTACCTTTGTTACAAGAAACTACTTGTATATCAATACTTCTGGTTCGATACTATATACTTTATTTTTTGTGTAAATAATGCATAAAGTAAAATTATACTTTAAAAGTAAATTTCACAATTCATTTATTATTGTCTCTACTTTATGGTACTCTGTAGCTTTTCCTCCCTGTAAATCTAGAAAGATTTGTAATAAATAACTGTTAAATCAGTATAATAAAGCTACCAACATTTAAACATCACTATGCATTAGCCATGGGTGTAGAAGGATGACATTAAAACATGATTTCAAACAGTGTAGTAAATGTTAATTCCTTTTATCTAGAAACTTCAGTAATACTGAATTAATACTGTCATTAAAACAAATTTTTGTTATAGCAAAACAAATAATCCATTAAAAAAAGATAATAATATTAATCTGTATATTAATTCCAGACATTGATGCTGTCTTCAGTGTAAAGTATAGACCTTTAAACATGTGAACACATGGAAAAATCAGCTTTTTGAATGTCACTATCCAGCAGAAAACACTGACAAATTACCTCAGTTTCCCTACAGCATTATTCTTTCTCTTATACCATTTCCTTTCAGTGCTCAATTAAATAAGTAATACACCAATATAGCTGAAGAAAACAATACCATTTTGTTTATGTAACTTGACCAGATTCCCAGAATTCAGTGATGAACAACTGTCAGGCTGTTGAATACAATCAGAACAACAACTGACTCGTTATTTCAGGATTTTCTCTTATTTAATAGCTTATTTTGATACTCTTGACAAAGATAAACCCTTCACATAGGGATAGGCTTGAGGAGGACTGTTATCTTTCTGTAATATATCAGAGGTTAGGTATCTTAATGATGAAATCACAGGCATTCACTTCTAATGAATGTTTGCAAATCAGCTGCTTGCAGCTCCTAGGTCAACTTAAGAAGCATGATTAAAACAGAGCCCCCTTAAATTCTACTGTATCAGCATCAAAAACAATAGGTCAAATATTCATCTCCTCCACCTTCCTTTCCTTTAAACAACAACAACAACAACAAAGGTACTGATGAAAATAGAGAGAATACTTACCAAGAAAAACCTTTGAGACTCTTCCAGAAGTTAATTCTCCACTAACTGAGGAAGGAAGGAGAGTGCTGGATGAACTGCAGTCCCACTGGTACTACCAAGAGCAGCCTTTCCTGCCCTGTGGGACTGAGGAGTAGCTGAAACTCAAGCACTGCAGATGCTCTCCTATCGTAGAACAAATATGCCAGCACAGTTTGGCATCTGACAAAAGCACCTTTGTCCTTGGTATGTTAAGGCTGTTAATCATGGAATCATACAATCCTTAGAGTTAGAAGGGATCTTTAAAGGTAGTCTAGTCTAACTCCCCTGCAGTGAACCGGGACATGCACAGCTAAGTTAGGCTGCACAGGTCTTGATCCAGCCTCACCTTGAAAATCTCCAGGGACATCAACCACATCTCTGAACAACCTTTTCCAGTCCCTCTCTACCCTCACTGCAAAAGACCTTTTCCTTATACCCAACCTAAATCTACCCTCTTTGAGCTTGAAGCCATTTCCCTTTTTGCTATCACCGCCGACCCTGCTAAAGAGTCTTCCCTTTCTTTCCTATAGCTCCCCTTTAGATATTAACCACCTTCTAAGTAAGAAAAGCCATACAAGAGCAATCTCACTGACATGAGAATTAGTGAATCTGTCATATCACAAAAGGTCTCAAAAAGTGTTATGAGCTCTGGGCTTAATATCTCATTTGAACAATCTGCTGCCACCTGTATTCTCTGTTTCCATATAATTCCATATAATCTGAAGCTGTAGTAATAGAAAGAGCACTGCAGTTGCCAAGAGTCAAATCATGGGCAACCACAGTGAGTTTTGCTTTGGAGAGGGTTTGCTCCATTAATGACAGGAAAAGAGAAAAACATTGCTTATCTAAGCCACAGTCTTAGCATGCTGAAGAGTTATAGAACTAAAATCACTTTCCAGTAGCATGCATAAATGGACACCAGGTTTTCTGAGCCAGACATGCCAGTCTAAACTTCAGCAATTATTCTAGTAGCTCTACTCTACTCTGTTTTCATTATCTCAGCCTTGTATAAAATGAATATCACTATTCACTGTCCTCCGAGAATCACAGTCACATAGACATGAAATCATCTGTTCTGCAGCCAATCACAAAACAGACTGCATAGAAACAGTCAGACATCAATATACAGAATATATGCAAGCCTGTATCTTCTTCCCAAAATAAATTTATGCATCTAAATCTCACTGAAGAATTCTATTGGAGCATGTGGACTTCTTATAATATAAAATGATCTGCATGCTATTTGCATTCATCAATACTTACCATGCAGAAATGGGAAGAAATAGAATTATTTGTTTTGCTTAGTTTTATTTCAAAAGAACAACCCTACCATTGTGTGCAAACAGAATTAAGTAGTATTAGTAGTACAAAGTTCAACCATATATTTTTTCTAGGTTTCGACGTATGCCTGAATGCAGTATCTGCTGTCCTATTTTGGCTCATATTGTTTGGAAACCACTGGAGAACTATCAGCGATTTTTCAGGACAGTTCTGTTTTCTGATGTATAGAAGCTAATAAGTACAAACAGTTGCTAAAGGACTGTAACTAGTCAATTTGGGTAAGTATTTTCCTTAAAAGACCTCATACTGCTCTTCAACCTGCTGAAATACAAAGTGCCAACTGGCATAGCACTGTAACACTGTGTTGTTAATATGAGATATATTAAGCCAAAAAGAAGAGGAAAATAAAGCAAACAATGCAAATATTCATTTCAAAATAATGGGGGGGGAAAAAAAGGAAATATAATCATCAAATTTGCAGAGCACTGGTAAGACACCAGAAAAAGTGGTAATAATGAATCTAAAGCAACAAAGAAATAGGAAGGATTTCCTGCCTAGGTGTTTTTGATAGCTTACTTGTAATCTACTTGGGTAAACCTATACAGTACATTATGAAGAAATGCTGTTTTCTTGAGATAGTCTCTGCATCTCATGTTTTGTGAGATAATATTCAGGTGCACTTAGAACATTTAACAACTAGAACTTGGCAGGATGCAATTTCTCCTTCTGGAGACATTTTCTGAGATTATGATTATTATTTATTTATTTATTTTAAATTAAAATCCAAACTTTTGGAAGGGAACTAAGTTGATATGCATTTCAATATCTTTTTTCTTCGTGCTCATCATTTTCCTTTCACATAAGCATACTTAGCTTTTATAAAATGAAAAGAAACTTCATATGGAGAAGTACTTTGAATTTCAAAATGTTCCAACAGGTTTTTTCAATCATTTTCTTTTTATTTACTCTTAATTTCAGGAGAAATAAAAAACAGTCAAAAATAATCTTTGGTTGCAATGAATTATCATTTTATGCTGAAGATACATTTCATACAAGTGCTCCCTGAAAAGTCCCAAGAACAGAAGAAAAGAAAATAAAAAGAAACGGTTTTGCCCAGCATTACAGTCTGAACAATGACTTTTTTACCTTCTTGAATGTTCTCTTTTTACAAAGCCAAATATTCTACAAATTAATATCAAGTTGTCCAGGGAGATATTCTTTGGTTCAACACCTTGATTTTGTATTGTTTTTTTAAGAGACAGCTATTTCTGGCTGAGCAGTTCTTTCCTAGCTGGGCCTTCTGTCAACCATATGCATGTACAGAGTACACTTTTTTTCTGTAAAGCTATATTTTTAATCAGCTTGAGCTACCATGCTAGGATATGATGGTAACAACACCTGTGTGTTGATGTAGTCTAAAACACTCACTTCATGTGACCTGGTTTAGTTAGTGTTCATACAACAAACATTTTCACAAGACCCAGCACCAGAGTCAAGGCCCTTGTTGCAATATTGATACACAGAATAATTCTTCATTAAAATTCCAAATCAAGGGGACGTTGATTTCCTTCCCAGACCAATGTGTGCAGCATACTACAGAAAGGGTTTGAGTGACATCCACAGGATAGCGGTACCAGTACTCTCCTCCGTATGACCCAGGCTCTGAGAATGCTTTATTCTCTTCACCACATCCACTGCTCACAGCACATGATGTGTTTCACTGAACACAGTTTTGGCTGAATAAAATACTCTTTATTGCCTGTGTTTTGCTGTTTGCCACTGCTGCTCACATGTCCACTACATCTATCTAGAGCACACAAGATGACTATTTCTTTAGGACTACTAGGTACTCTAGGACTAGCTACTCTAGGACTAGAAGGTGTCAATATCCAGCATCAGACAAGATAGTATTTCAACCTAGTGCTAGAGACTTAGTAGAGCTAATCGCTATGTTTGCTGCCCAAGATCATTGCCTTTCATCTGACTCAGACTCTTGTTCCCATCAGCAACTGGTTCTATTCCTTGGCAGTTTTCAGGGGTCACCAGGTCTTTAGCACTGAATATCGTGCCGAAAGATATAGACAGTGAAAGGGTCCTCTGGGACTCATCAGTTAAACTCCTCCTAGATCCATTGGATTCTGGATCACATTAATAAATATTTATATATAGGAGCTGTTTAAAATAGACAAAAGCAGTGGGGCCTGTACAAGAACAGTAGTATAAACAAAAATAAGCCCATTTCATTTTTTTCTGTTTTCCAGAATAACATTCTAGGACTGCTTTACATTTCCAGCGGGACCTTACTATATGGAAAGTACAGCATACAGTAGAATTAACTTTTTTTTTTATTCAGCCATTTTTGCTGTTCTGTATACAGGTCATGACCTCTCACCTCCTGTTTATTTCTTCCCACGTTGACCTTTCACTGAAGCACAGGGCTAATTTTGTGCTCCAGTGACCAAGAATAGGAATTTGTCACTTTATTCAAAATGGAATGAATACAGGTATGTCTGGTATTCTCAGCTGGGCTTAACCCTCTGCATGCTGAAAACAGTCAAATAGTCTAGTGATCTCTATTAGGAAATATCTTTTCTGAAGTTGTGCTACTTTTTGTAACAAAAGATCTTTTGCTTCTTTTGTCTGAGAAAGGGTTTTTCTTTTTCTATTCACAGCCGGGTACAGTTTTCTTTGTTACAAAATACAATGAACCAAACAGAAGAAAATGACAGGTTAGAGGTCCTTAGAAATTTGCAATGGTTCTAAGGGAGAACTTTCATTAGTGTTAGGAAATAACCTCCATCTTAATTGTCTGCTGTACAAACAAAGTTTTACATGTTATCTTTGACTGAGAAAGAAATAACTAATTTCTGCAGTATGATGCCAGTAATGAATTCTTATGGACTAATCTTAATAAGTATGTGCAAAGTAATCTATGCTTCTCATGTTGAGTTATAAAATATAATTCTTTTCCTTATGCAAATACTTTCACTGGTACTTATCCATCTATTCAAATCATCTGTGCAGTAGGGCTCTTTTTTCTGACTGCTGATTCAGTAAAGGAAAAAAACGTCAGTGGATCTGTGCAGGATTTGAAGTCAACACTTCACTCCTGTGTTAGAATTACAAAGCGTAAGGGTGCCAGCAGAAAAACAGTAGGTCTCCAGTGAGATAGGCAGTAGGTTCAAGCACTACCTGCCAATGTGAAATAAGTTTTTCCATGAGTGACGGACTTCTAGAGTCTGATTTTCTACAAACATATCCTTTATATTTCTATCGTCTTACTGAAATGACCATTCTCTCTCTTTTCCTTCTGGTGCTTCTTATGTTAATGGTCACTCCAAAAGTAATGCCTCCTATTTATTTCCATGGAAACTACATTAGATTCAAAGAGCACAAGAACATTATTTGATAGAGGATATTCTTAGCTACAAAACTCTATTTTCCAATATAGTCACCACCATTAACTATGCATTTTCACCAACAGTGTAGAAGAGCCTGCATATTGTGCTCATAATAATCTGAGACCCTCTATCACTGTTGCCACCTCTGAAAATGCACCACCCACCACCTTACTGTGCTCACATCCACTGTTAAGTTTCCACAAATGTTCTGCAAGAGTTGAATATCAATCAGTATCATTTTGTCACATGGAGAAATTCAGTGACAAAACTTTGCTTCATATGCACTTCCATGTCAGATGCCATTTTGTCAAACTCTCCCTTTGCTGACATCTGTTGCAAGGCAACAGACTGAAATGGGGTACTGGTGGGAAGATTCAGCCTCTACTGCCATACTGCCAACATCCACCTCTGATGTTGTGGGCCAACATAATAAAATCAGAGGCATTACTTTTGGAGCAGCCCTAGTATATTTCCAGTTCTTCATCTCATGCTCTGATCTTTTCTCCTAAACACATTATCACTGTTGCCTTCCCAGATTCTGTCATTACCTGACAAACACATGCCTGACTGATAATGAACTATGAGCATGCTTTTTGGCCAACCAGTATGCGTGAGTTCACCAGCCATCAGCAGAACAGCACTGCTGAGCTCACAGAACATCCTTTTCATCAACTGAAACACTCATATCTGAAAAACTTAGCAGCTTAATTTACTTTATAGAAAATAAGTTTAAATATTGCTTATAGGTAGAACAAGAGACATAAATAGCATGATTCTCTAGGCTTCCTAAGACACAAGAAAACAAGCTAAAAAACTTCAGTGACCTTGGAACCTTTTACAGATCACTGGCTGAGACTGTCCTCCATCCAGAAAAGAGACCTCCCAAATGTGTTTTCAGCCAGGCCAGTGGCTGATCTTACAGAAATGAAACAAGGATCATTTGAGAAATTTTGTGCAGAAATTTGACCCTCCAGGTTAAAATCAGTAAAACACAATCAAAACAAATTTACATAATTCTACATATACTATGCCCTGGAAAATCTCTAAAAAATCTGAAGTCTCCTCTGTCTTCTAACTGTGCCAAAACTGTGTATAGATTAGAAGAAGAAAGTTGAATTGTGAAGTCTGCTATGTGGGCTGGGATCTTCCCTTCAGGTGTGGGCACTCAGTGTACCACAAATGAATGCTAAGTTTTATGTGCAGCTTTCTAAACCTAAAAATGGGACTCATTTCACTGAAGGTGGAGTATCCTCACTCTGATTTCCTCAGTGCTGAATTCAGGGTAGTTTGACTTAGGAACTGCAACATGAACAAGGGATGCACTTTGCACTTAACTCCTCAGTGCTGGATCTGGTGGGTGGGTGTGTGCTCAGGGGGCTGCAGGTCCCATGTCCAATGGAAATCGGAATGAATGCAGTTTGTTCACTTCCCAATTAAAGTCTCTAGCTACTGTATTTATTTTATATTTTGAGAAAAGGGAAGTACAGTTGTGTGTGAAATTGAGTGCGATGCATCTGTAGCAAAAAATGCAGTAACTATTATGCTGATGCCAACAATAATACTGTAGAAATGTAGGACATATTTTCGCCTTTCAGTTAGCTGAGAAGCCCCCATTTTAAACTTTCTGAAGGGGAGAACTATATCCTGCACTAGTCTAATACATGATTTCCAGATTCATCTAAAATACACCAAAGTAAAATATTCACATGAGATAAGAAAACGACAAGAAAGATCCTAAAATCAAAATAATCTATTTATTCAGCACTTTGTTAGCAAACACAGCTTACTGCCAAACAGGTAATTTTTTAGCTGAATAATCCCATGGAAGCACTGAAGTACTGCAGAATCTGGTTTATGTACTTATTACTGATGTCTAGTGCTATCCCATCTTTGGAAAAATTTTCTGCCCACCCTATGTATGGCACAGTTCAGAGCAGCTCCTCCTTTAGAAATAAAACATCATGTCATTCCCTGTTTTCAGTCTTCACCTCTCAGAGTGCAGAGTATGATGCCAAGGGAGTGGGAGTCAGTAAAGAACATGTGCTTCTGAACTGGTAGATCTTTAGTAGCTTACTGTGGGGCTACAATTTGTGTAGCTTGCTGATAAATTAAGGATCCATCTTCCACAAGCTGGTGAATTTGTCCTCATCAGTGCCTGCAGAGAACCTGGTTTTACTTGTTTCATCAACAGACCTATTTATTCAGAAATTATTCCTTCCTATTAGAATATGTCAGTATTTATCTGTGCAGATTTTTTTCTTGAGGATGTGCGCTCTCCACGGAGCTTTCTACTTCCAGAATCAGAAGAGCAGCAGTGTTGTGGTCCGGCTGGGGGTTCTGGCTCTTTCCCTGAACTGTAATGCTTTACACAAGTGGCAAATCAGAGAGGCATCCGCACCAAAACTGTCCTTGCTGTTCCTGATATTTGCATACTAACTGCTCCTATGGTGACTGTTTAACTCTGATGTACTGAATGCTGGAGCAGGGGGGTAGGGAGTGAAAGAAACATTTTAAAAAATTACATCCTAAACAGAACAGAACAATATTACTGAACAGCCCAATGTCACATTTCTCAAGTTGCTTTACATGGGAGCTTCCTTCTGTCAGTATGCACATGCTCTGATTTTGATCTTTTGAAATTTCTGCATCCCTTAGGTTGTATTCTTTCACTCCAGAATAACTCTTATTGTGATAGATGAGTTGGAACAAGTGTGGGCTTCCTCACAGCCACTTCCTGTCAAACTGCCCCACGCTAAGCAGCAAGCTGTGCAGTGAAATGGAAGGGAGCACAGAAGTCCACTTCTCCCTTATTTCTTCCCCATGGCAAACTGACCATGAACAGTGACCCCCAGCAGCACAGCTGAGGCATGAAACTCTGCTGAATTAGTCAGAAAAAGCATTTTCTGACCCCAAACATCAGAACCCAATGGAAACATATGACCTGTGGCTGCAGAACCCCTTTTCCGATGTTGTATTTGGACTGCACACAGACAAGATGGGCCAGACCCTTTCAGGAAGCTAGCTTAGTGATTCTCAAATCCAGTTTAAAGCGAACCAGTGAAACAAGAACTATTCAGCAGACAGATTCTGCTACTACGGGGATTTACATTAAGCAGTAAAAAAAAAAAAATAGAAATTCTGCCCCTCTTTTAATTAGGTAGTGAAATCAAATATTTTTCATGGCTGACTTTAGTCAGTTACATGTAAACTGAATTGACGATGAGTCATTGCAGTAGCAAATTAGCTACTTGTAGTTGTTGACAGGGTCAACAAGAAATCTACCACATTTTTAAACAAAAATAATCTTGGGGGTATTATACGTTACTTGGTTCATGTATGCACTTCTTTTCCTTAATCACATTCAGAATGCCATTGACAGGAGAAGAGAAAAAATAGAAGATCTTGGAAATTTCACTTCTTGTTTGTTTGAGTGGCAACTCTCCACCCAACTGAAGTAAAAAATTAGCACCATAACCTTTCATTAAAGAACAATAACAATATGGTTTTTTTGTGCTTTCAATTGTCTAAGTAAATAGAATTGACTGCAACAGTTGTTAGTGAAAGGATCAAGCTCTCTGGCTCCCCTTATTTGGTTAGTAACATTTCAATGAAACTACAGCATATATGACTATGCTTCTGCACAGCCAACTCTTTGGTTTGTGGCAGTAAGGAAACCAAAATTTATTACCAGATGAACCACTGGTCTTGTGATTAACTCTTAGCATAGAATCACACAGAATCATAGAAGGGCTTGGGTTGGAAAAGACCTTAAAGATTCATGGAATCTTCATAGAGTAGCCTTAAAATCATTTAGTCCAGCCCCCCTGCTATGGGCAGGGTTGCCACTCACTAAATCAGACGCTAATTTAGGTTGCCCAGGGCCTCATCTAACCTGGCCTTGAATGCCTCCAGGGATGGGTTACCCACAGGTTCTCGGGGCAGCCTGTTCCTGTGCCTCACCACCCTCTGAGTAAAAAATTCCCCCAACCTAAATATGCCTTGTTTTAGTTAAAATCATTATTACTTGTCCATGTCCTATCATTCTCAGACTGTGTAAAAAATTTGATTATAAGTGGATCTGATATAATATGATATGATATAATATGGATCCAAGTTGAGGGAGGGAAGATTTAGGTTGGAATGGATCCAAGTTGAGGGAGGGAAGATTTAGGTTGGATGTTAGGGGGAAGTTCTATACAAGGAGAGTGGTTAGGCCCTGGAACGGGCTGCCCAGGGAGGTTGTGGATGCCCCGTCCTTGGATGTGTTTAAGGCCAGGTTGGACAGGGTCCTGGGCAACCTAATCTGAATGTGTGTGTTTGGTGGCCCTGCTAGGCAGGGGGGTTGGAACTACATGATCCTTGAGGTCCCTTCCAACCCGGGTGATTCTGTGATTCTGTGATTCTGTGATAAGTTCCTTTTAAATACCAGAAGGGTACAAGGAAATCTCCCTGGAGCATTCTCTTCTCCAGCTGCTTCAGCCTTTCTTTGTAGTGTTCCAGCCATGCGATTATCTTTGTGACCCTCCTCTAGACCCTCTCCAACAACTCCACATCCTTCTTGTACTAGAGGTCCCAGCCCTGGACACAGTACTCCAGATAAGGCCTCACAAGGGCAGAGTAGAGGGGGACTATTCCCTTTCTTGCTCTGCAGCCATCCATCTTTTGTTTTAGCTCAGGGTTCTGCTGGTCTTCTGGTCCACCAGAACTCCCAACTCCTTCTCCACACAGCTGCTCTCAATGAATTTTTCTCCCAGTTTTACATGTATCTGCAATCGCCCCAACCTGAGTGCAATCCTTTGTACTTGGCCTTGTTGAACCTCTTTAGGTTCGCCTTGCCCAAATTCTCAAGCTTATCCTGATCTCTGAACGCATATGACTGTACGAGTAAGTTAAAGCACAGTTAATCAGGATCTTGAATGCATATTTTACGTGAGATCATCTTACAGTTAACAACTCTAACAAATATATATGAATAGCACTTGGTTGCCAGCACGGCAGACTCTTGCCTTGCTTTACCACCTACCTGTTTACTCTGTGGGTTGCTCCTGAGATAATATCTGCTGGATTACAAGTTACGAATGCAGTGAACACATTACTGTGGTCATCATGTTTTAGATGAGCTACAAGATTAAAATTTTTTTTTTGGCCATCCCAATTAAACTTTTTCTTGCAGTCAAAATCTCCTCATTTGGCTCCAGTGTACAGAGTGCTGTGCTCTAAATCAGTGAAACCTCTCTATGTCATTGAAATATTCAAGTTAAAAAAGCAATAGTAAATAGAAAGATTTTCTGCTACATGTATTTTTCAAATAAAAACCAGTGTCTCTTCTACTTAATCAGCTTCACCATCTCTCTTCTTTGGAAGGCCTTTTGGTATTTGTGCTGGTCCTCTGAATCTAACTATTTTGCCTCTCTTCCAGTATGTTACCCAACTCTGTTGTTCCTTCCAGTATTTGGCATTTGCTTTGGAATTCTGTTTGTCCATCTGTTATTTGTCCTTTTGGTGATGCGTTCTGCTGATTTCCATTTGTTCCTCTCAGCTTTCTCAACAATTTGAGCTTCTGAAGTACTATGGCATCAGTCAGCTCTATCTCGGCCCAGGTGGGCTTTTGTGCAAAATGACAGAAGGAGGAAAATGGCCCAGATCAGTGTCACCTTTTAACTGGAAATTCACAGATTCTTCCTTTCCAGTGGTCATTCCCACCAAGTGCTTTCACTGTTTCAAGGAATATGTTATGCAAGGGGATTGCTTCTATTTTGATTTCTGTTTTGCTACTTCCATCTTTCTGGATGTTAATAAGAGCTGTGAAATCATGAAAATGTCTATAATGTCAACATATACTTTCACCAGTATTGACTGAGCTTGCATTTTTCTGATACATCTTCATTCTCCACTATATCTGTATCTATCTCTCTTAGTTACTCTTTAAAAAAACTTACTGGCCTGGTCTATCCTGAGTAGAGCCACAGCTGCACCCATTTCTTTTTTTCTTTTTTTCAACAATATCTTTTTTTTATCTCTTAAAAACATCAACAAAAATAAAACCAAACAAGCAACAAACCACTACATACATTTTCTGAACATGACCTTTACATGGCATGACTTTATTTTTCAGGCTTAGAACATTTTGTAGACAGAATTCTGTATTTGTCAGCTCACAAGTTGCCTGTGCACAGCAGTGTGGCATGACTAAAGGGATGCTCAGCTATTGATCAATAACACAAATTCTGTTTTATTCCTCCCACAGTTCTGAAAGCCTGTTTTAAGGTCACACCATGTCCAGCCCTAATGCAGCAGCCTTAGCAATTATAACGGGTTTGAAGAGCTTTGTTTGAAAGTCAGCTTTGAGCAGGACCGTGTCTGTTTTGTACATTCCTTTTAGAATTAGATTCATTTGGTAATGTGGTAATGTGGGAAAATCAGATTTCTCAAGAAAGCAGAATATTTTCCTGGCATAAATGATCTTTTTTTTTTTTCCCCCATGAGAATTCAGTTTGTATCAGTGGCCCTTGAAGACAGCTTAATCTTAGTAGGTGGATGAAGGACACTTACATCCTTTTGTTCTAAGCTTTTAAATTAGGCATTAGTTAACCTGTTGATTGGGGGTTAGAGCTTATGATCCTTGAGGTCCCTTCCAACTCAAGCCAGTCTATGATGATTCTATGACTTAAGTACACTGAATTTCCTAGAATGATCACTCATGTAATTTCTGGGTAGAAGACTTATCCTACAAATTTTTGCTAATAAAAATCAGAGGCAGGTATTTGGCAGAACTTTGGATAACAGGTGTGTCTTTAGAAGGAACCTCCTTCTCCTCTTCCTCTTTCCCTTCCATCCCCTACTGAGAAGCCATAATTTCATTACATAAGTACTAGATATTAAGAGTAACTTATGAAATGCTTATGTGTGTGTGTAGGTTGTTTGTTTTGCTCAAATCACAAAATCAGGAAACCCAAATCTGTAAGAAAAATCCGAATAAAAAACCCATTATATGTGCAAGTTCATTGGATTTTTACACAAGTGTTTTACACATGCACAGAGGATGGAATATGCACATGCATTCTGCTCCTGAGCATACAAACTCTACCAAGGAGTCACTGCCTACAAGAAAATATCTCTGCATGTTCAGAGGTCTTTTGAAAATTTAACCTTATCAACCAGATCTCATCTGATGACCCAGTTGTATCTGGTGCTCTAGAAAGGCAGGCAGAGAATGCACAAGATGCTTTGGGTCTGTCTACCTGGCCCAATAAGCTCAACCATGGAACTTTATCATATTAATATTAACAGTACTGTACAACAGGCATAAACATGTCAGGAGAGATGAAAAAGAGACAAAAACTACTACCAGAACTGCAAATAATCACCTTCTGATTGGAATCTCTGATCAACTATTACGTTTTAATATTTTGATTGCTGGTGATTCTAGTCTAAAAACATACAATGTGTGTCCACAAAATATCCTTGGAGACATGAAATATGAGGGAAAAAACATAAGTGCTAGGTAACATATATAGAATTATAAGAAAGAGGTGTAAATAGTGCACTAGTGACAAATATATGCAGCCAATTACATTTTCTGTGTTGATCATAAAAGGCCTTTGGAAAAAAAATTAATGTAGCAACTTTCAATAGGGAGGCCAGGTATAATACTTGACCACTGAGTCTAATGTGATCAGCAATCATTAAATCATGTCTAATTCTTACAGAAAGTCATGTAGAAGTTGCCATCACAGTGAGAGATGTCAGCCTGTGAAGGAACCAATCAGCTGATACATGCAAACATCATTATTACACACACTGCAATGTACAATTGTCTTGAGCCACATTGTCTTTTTAGATGCTATTCCATTGAGATGTACAAATCCAATATTTTTTCTCTGCAGCAGGCTGCTTACCTTACATCATTGTGTTACAAGACTTAACATTTTTAAAATAATTAAAACATTCCACCTTTCTATGTCACACTTAAACAGCAGCAACTATAGGAGGATTACAGTCACAGCCTTCTATACTACACGCAGGTTAAAAGTGAGGGCTTCCTGACTGTAAGCTAGTTAGAAACACTCTGAAAGTAAGATTTAACTTTGCTAGCAAAGGGAAAATAGAGGAGCTTCCACAGACTGCTAGCAGTGTACAGTCAAAAGAGAGAATGGTAATTCTGCATTATAAACAAGAGGCATTTCTCTCTTTTTATTCCTGAGAGCTACAATTAAAGGATGCAAGTTATAAAACAGTGTATTATGTGATGCATTGTTTTTAATCTCACTGCCTTGCATTATATATCAGGTTCATATAATTCTTCAGACAGGAAAAGGCTTGTTCCGTAAAAATACAGACTGCTGCATTTGAAATATAAGTTCCCGCACAAGCGATGTATATATCACCAAGCCAACAAACTAACTCACTTACTTAATACACTAAACTTCAGGTTCTTCCTATATTATGTGAAATGGCTTGAAACAGGAGGCAGCTGCCAGGAAACATCACTGCTTCTTTGCTCAAGAGAGACAGGGGAAAGAAGAATGAAGAAAAAAATTCCCTCGATGGATGCCACAATAGCATGTCTTTCATTATCGCCCTGTGTCAAGGCACTGTGTAATGTTCATTGTGCATGCATAGTAAATTACTATTTACCTGCCAGTGCCTTTGATAAGTCAGTCTTTTCTCCCTCTTTTCGTCCACACAGCATGGAACAGTGAAACCTCTTTGCCTATAATTCTTATTAAGGTGATACCTTTTCTGAATAAGAAAGTGCACACTTCCAAAGGAGGCATTCTCTTGGGTTTTTAAGGGCCATTGTTTTTATTGTTTTCCTTTTATTTCTCCCACCCTGCTGTGTTTTAATGCTATAGTGACTTCTGTGTATACAACTCTCATATTGAAATGTCTGCCACAGATATATGCAATATTAAAGAGTGCTTATGAATTTTTGACATCTAATTAGTCGCTACCCAGTTAACATGTCAAGACTCAGAGGGATTAGGGAGTCAGCCCTTTCTGAATAAGTTAAAGCTATGCCCTGTCCTTTTCATGTATTATTCTTTAATGTAGGTGGTGATTATTTTGCTGTGATTAATTGATGAAGCTCATTGGTCTGGCAAGTGTTACAGAATTCACCATTCCTCACTTTTATTTCTCTCTGTAGGGCTTTCCCACTTATTTGAAAGGAATTGGTTCTATTCGGTCTGTGAAGCCTCATTGTCTTTCCTCAATACATACACATAGACTTTTCATAAGATTTTGTATATTTAATTTTATACATCTTATGCTATAAAGGAAGAAAATAATTAATAATGCTTGTTTTATTTTGTCACACGCTGCAAATAAGATCTCTGTAAAGTGGTGTTTATTTTTATTTTTCATATAAGTTTCTGACAAAATTACAGACATATATTTCTGCAGGATAAAAATAGATTTAATTTTTTTTTTTTTAAGTTATTATGATTTTATATATTTATGTGTTTTACAAATGCCCCCACATTCAACAAGGCTTGGAAGATTTGGGGTTTTTTTGGTCCCTGACTATAAGCAATATTTCACACAGACAATTTCCCTCTTTCTCTCTCTCTTTTTTTTTTTTTTTTTTTTTTTTTTAGCATTTTGAGTGTTTTTTCTTTGAGATGATACAATATCCTCTGTTGTCAGCTACGGTGAATTATATCAATTTTAGCATCCAAATGGAAGCCTTAATTATACAATCTCTCTTTTCCATGTGCATGTTCTTTTGTAAAGGGGAAAAAAAAGACAAAATAAAAGGAATGTTGGGGCAAATCTTTAAACACCTGTAGAAATCTAAGTGATGCATATTTAAAACAATGTGATCACTCATAAATTCAGCTGTATGCCAAGGTTCCTGCTGACCTGTGGTGCACTCCAAAGGAATGTTCCATTGATTATATACAGCTGTGGATGCTCAGAAAGAAACTGCACATATGTGTGCTTCATGGTCTGATATATTTGTTACATCCCCCTCTGTGTAAGTGATATTGGGTTCTATATAAAGAAACAATAAAAACGTATGCTGAGCACATAATGGCTGTGCCGTTTGCCTACGCAGGCACCACACCACCAGTATTTAACTCACTGCTTTGTAAAGCACTGGAAGATCTACCTTAGATACAAAAGGCACAGTAAAAACATACATGCACACACCCGTACTCAAAAAGTTGAAGTGGGTATTTTTTTGTTTTTTGTTTTTTTTTCTTTCTAAAATACTGTGAAGGAGCATCCTGCTGCATGTCATTGTATTTTGTTCATGATTTCAGTGTAGTCAGCTCAAGAGTTTGGGGCCTTATAAAAGTGTTACTCAGTCAAGCAGTTTCCCTAAAAGGATAAAACCAGAAAAGGAATTTGCAGAGCACAATGCAAGAGGTAAATGTATAGATATAGTTATGGAAATATTTAATCATACACTGTGGCTACTGAGTACTTACTTCAATTTCCCTACCTCTCCATTGCAAAGGAGCCGAACAAAAGGCTGTTGCCATCCGAGTTCATTTCTGCAGCCTCCTGGTTTTATGGACAAATAATTACTTTTCACAAAGCAGAATCAATCCCATTATGAACCTCCACTATTCAAATCTGTAATTGGGACAATAAGAGAGCTCCAGCCGGTTTATCTTCCTTTGAAATGAACAAACTCATGCACACAGTCCTAAAAATTGTGTTGTTATAAATAAGGCTTCCTCTGCACAGGCAGAGTTTTTAATTACAATCTTGTGTGCCAATCAGGGTTTGTGCTTTTTAACGTACATTTAGGGGGCTGTTTCTAAGATATTTAGTTGGCAAAAATAAGCAAACAGTGATCTGTTATTAAGCTTTAAAGGAAATAGCTGCATGTGAGGGAAAGGGGAGAGTGAAGGGAACTAGGAGGTTTTAACAAGGTGTCCCTCCTTAACCCCCATTTGTGTTCAGTTCAGAAAAATGTTGGGTCTGCAGGTTATTGCAGAGGAGTTAAAAACAGGAGTCAGAGCAGCTTCGCATGCCTCTGAACCACAGCTCCTCAGGAACAAGAGCTGACATCGGCCCTGCCACAGAAAGGAGAGCCACAAGGCAACAAGGAAGTGAAATAAAACGGAGTGGGGCAGTTGTTGGGGATGGGAGCACAGAGAAGGAAGAGGGGGGCAGCATTAAAAGAAATATCAATCAATTGAAGCACATTCACTTTTTTCCTGCACAGTAGATTCTATCAGAAGAAAACACTGAACTTTGTAGTGTTAGCAGCAGCTGAAATTTAGAATTATTGTTTCCTCCTAACAGAAGACTCATTTTCCACGGCCGCATTTGCAGCATAATAAGCTTTTTGTTATTTTTTCAATTAGAGTCAATTGACCTAACAAAATGGTTGGCAATTAAGTGATTTTTGTAATGGTCCGGGGGTAATTTAGTCGAGCTTGTCAGCTGTGTTTCATGAAGCCGAGATGTCTTTTTTTCCCACTGCCTTTCTCTCCCTCCCTCCCTCCCTCTCTCTCACTTACCCTCTCTCTCTCTCAAGCATAATGGCTCATAATTTCAAAATCTTTTCCTTCTGTTTCCCTCACAATAATTCGCAATTACAGGAAGTTGTTGGAGGTGATTTTTTTTTTCCTACCTTGCTTTTTGAGTCAGTAATTTTAAATAAAATGTACATACTTGTAAAAAGGGGGCTATTACAGAAATCACTTTTTGTGTAAACTCAATTATTTTATGAATAGTGACACCAGTTTCTGCTGGGTTCAACTCCTAAAGGCTGATGTATTATTATTTTCAGGGTAAAAGGTTTTGAACATTTAGAGCGCTTTTTCAAATCAAACTGGTATTCAGGAAGATAAACAACAACTTAAATGACGAGGAGGCTTGTAGTAAGGCTTACAGGTATACAAGGAGAGCAAATGCCATCAGAACATTTAAACAATAGTCTGCAGCTATTGGACTTCATCTCCCCCTGCTATGATTTATGGAGGGATTCCTCATTTGCCTAATTGATTCATTTTCTTAAGACAACATCTGGAGTTGCAATTCCTATTAAAGTGCTGTAGTTAGATCTGATGACTAGATCAGATGTTCTTTCATTTGTATTCCTTTTATTATCTGTTTTTGTAGCACGCGCGCTGAAAACTGAAGCCACGCAGCCGTCCACCAATGAATCCAGAGCCTTCCTAGCATCTGTTTCCAAACGGCTGTCTACTTTTTGATTTTTAAACCCTTTCTTTATTATTATTATTTTAATTTATTTTATTTGATTTTAAATTTTCTCTAATCCTCAACGACGCTCCACATTTCCCCTGGTTTCCAAAGCCACCCTGCTAGCCGGCGGGTTGCGAAAGATGCGCAGCTGCCTGGAGCCGTGCTTGCGACTGCTTCCTCGGCAGCCGGCAGAAGGGGGCACTGCTGGAGCAGAGCAGCCGGCTCCGCGCCCCCGGCCCGCCCGCCCCGGGCTGACTGCCCCCGCAGGTCGGTTTGCCTGCGGCTTTGCCCCGGCCTGCGGTCTGCCCCCGGCCTGCCCCCTTGCGAGCCCTCAGCCTGCTGCCCTTGCTGCCTGCCTGCCCTTGCACTGCTTCCTTGATCCCTGCACACCTCCCATCTCGAAACTCATCAGGCGTGGCTCTCGAGCCCCTGGTGTTCGGTTTTGGCCTCGTACTGGTCTCCTGGGCCAAGAAATTGTCGATGAGCTGAGAAAGCTGGGTGGATAATGCTCTGCTCTGGCTGCTTTGCAATAAATGGCAGGGAGTGGCTGGTATGGTGGTGATATATTTCTTTTACATATTTATTTGTTTATTTTAGCGGTGTCAACATTATTTGTTGGAGGCTGATTTTCATTTTATTTTTCTTGTGTTACCTTCTGAAAGTTTCTGAAGTATTGCATAAAATTTCCAGCTAAAATCTATGGACCAGCTTCTAAGAGGCATTTTTACCCTCCTTTTTTCTTTCCTCTTCTCCCACATCCACTGTCTCCTGGAATTGGGTTCTGAGAAACTGGCCTTCCATCTTGCCTATTGGGACAGCAAGATTTGTGTGAATTATTCTCGGCAAATATTACTTTCACATTTGGATCTCCGCTCATTTCCCTTATGACCCCTGACAGTCTTCTCCTAGGGTTTGATTGTAAGTCACTTTAGTCTGGACTGGGCTAGAGCCTCCTAAGGCTTCGATTAATCCACTGCACCTAGCATTTCTGTGACTATAAAAGGAAAAGTTATGATTCTGAATAAGCATCGTGTGGAAGAAAGAAGCAAAAGCATAAAGTATTAAACTTTCATCCAGCACCATAGGAGAGATGTAGTTATTAAATTTCAGCTGCTTATCAAACTGATATGAAAGTCATTTTGCATGATTGCTTTGCATCCTCAAATCTTCTGCTTTTATTTGCAGTGCATCTCTGCGCTTTCTTATTAGAAAAATACTCAAAGGATAAAAAAGCTGATAATATTATTCAGTTTTGACAATTAGGTAGAAAAAACATTTTAAGAAGTGCTTTTTTTATTGCAGCTAGTAATAATAGTGGTGGTCCTCCTGGTAGCAGTCTCTTCTGATGCTACCCAGGGTGATGCTAGCTTTACCCTGTAATGGCTAATGCCCTGATGGTTATACTGGTAAAGCTGTTATGGAGCGTGAGCTTGTATGTCACTCTCAGTATCAAAAACAATGCACGCAGCCACAGCTTATTCCGTCTTGAGAGATCCAGATTTCATGGCTTTTTCACTTCCCCTTTCCATTTCAAAGAATCACAGACAGACTGGCTGGTACGTGTGCTAAGGAGGGGCTGGAGAGATAGTACCTTCTCTGCTTTGCACACTCAGTCCTGGACTTGCCTATGGCTTCTGCCCTTTCCCTCAGGATCACTTTTCCCTTACTCCCTTCAGCAAATGTATGTCTGTCTATTTATAATCAATCTCTCATACACTTTAGTGGCCCAGCAACTGCCTTTAATTGTTACCTCCCCACACTGTGGCTCCCTTGCAGTTCAGCTTAATCCATTCCTGATGCTTTGCGTGTGAATTTAGGCAAAGCTGTGAGCATGCATGGGAATTCTGAGCCCGTAGGAGATGGGAACGAATCATCCCATCTCCCACAACTCTCCCTTTCTCCACCGTGTGTTTCCACAACTTGATGCTTGCTTTTTTTTTTTTTTTTATCCTCCAACAAATGTTCCAATCATTTCTTCAGTGCTTTCCCCCCTTCCTGTTTTCTGTCAATGTTCCCCCATCTCATGCTGGGTCTTACTCCTCCATGATTTAATTCACTCTCAGCAACTGTCGCAAAGCTGATGGCTCCCTAGCATTTATCTCTTTATCTTTGATTGCTACCTTCTGTCCAGTCTTCCAGTCTTTGCATCTCATAGTTTCTATCTTGTATCTCTGGCCAGATGTCTGGTCACAAACTCAGTACAACAAAAATGCAATCTCTTTACATTCTTTTTTGAGACCTACTTTTTTCATCACTGAAGATAATTTTTTTCTCTGTTGTGCGATGCTGAGGGTATTAGCACCATACCTGCTCCTCTCACTTCTAAGTTTGATTTCTACAAATCAGATAGTTACTTTTTCCAGTCTTTACAAAGTATGTCTTTGGATCTGTGTTCCCCAGACTATGGGAATTTTCCCCCTCTAAATTTTTTGCACCTCTACTTTGCTGTTCTCTCAGACAAAAATTTGCTCCATCTGTTAGAGAGAGCAGTTTCATATACTTCTTGCTTTTGAGACTTGGGAAGGACAAGTTTTCCTACCAGGGAGATGAATTATAGTGACCGTCCCCATGTGGCACATCTTCAGTTTTTGGGTTGTCCTGAATTCAGAGTGGGATATTCCAGATTGTAACTCAAGGACTAAATGTCTGAGCCTTAAAGGATCACATTTTCCCAAGTACTCAACCACACATCACAATCTCATCCTTGTGTGCATCTCTCACTGGCTCTCACTGACATTAGGGAGCAATCTATCTACTGTGAGGGGAGGATATCTCGCATGCAGGATTCCTCATTAGTATATACTTATTACTGTGTTGCCCAAAGTATTTTACACATTATTAGATATGATTTTATCTTACACCTTGTCAAGAAAAAGAACAGATGTCCTTATAAAAGACAATTTAGTCAAGGAAAAATAACAATTAGCCATGAATTTTGCTAAAGAAATCAGTAACTGTAACTTGTGGCCAGCCTGCAGAAGTAGAAGCAAACTGGCTGAATTTTGCTGTACTGATCTTTGACTTCTTAAAATCTGCATTTAAGTCCTATACAGTTTTTGAACCAAATATTGCTCTGATGAAAGAGAGTAAAATTATCTTATTTCACTGGCTAGAAGCTAATATTTTCTCTCTGAAGGTCTCCATTTTCAACACAAAAAGCAAAGGCAGGTCACATGTTAAAAATATATATAATGTCCTCTTCAGAATGCTTTAACATGCCCAGCAGTATATTCCCACTTTATTCCTCGAAGAGTAAAATTACAGTGTGTAGCAGGACTGGCACCATGCTTTCATGCCGTGCAGACATTAGAGCAGAGGGAATAATTCACAATGAATAGTTTAGTCAGTAAGTTTAGCCTTTTTTCTACTTATGGGATCTCCATGGGCAGACTGAGGTTTCCTTGAGTTTATTATGCAAAAGAATTCAACGAGATCCTTTTTCCTCTCTAAGTACTTTTAATTGCATGGATTGCTCAGGAACAGTTCTGTGTGAACATTCACCAGTGAGTTCTTGAGCTTTGTTAGTTATGATTACTTTGATGAGTCACATGGTGTTGATTTATTTTTCCAATGCACTGAGCGTGCAAAAACTTCTGGGACACATATTCATGTGTGTGAATCTAAGATCTAGTTTCCATCAATACTAATGCACACTGTTCTGAGATTCTCTGTGAATAGCCAAAATAATAATTAAATCCTACCAATGCCCCTAGAAAGCAAACAAAACTAGAGGATAGTATGGTTAATGTGAATCAATTTCCAAATTCCAGTGTCTGTACAAGATTTTTTTAATAGCGTTTACCCAGCTACATGAAATTTTAGGAATGATTCTGTAGTCTCACTCCTCTCCTTACATTCCTTCATTCCACTCTGTGTTTCTTTATTCCTATGAAGTAGCAGTGGAATGAAATAAAACCTAACCTTTCCCTCCCCAAAAAATTCAGTATTAAAGTAAATGTATTTGAGTACCAAGTATCCAGCTCCTATCTTTTGTAGTTGTACATAAGAGGTCTAGTTCAGTCCCTGCCTACATCCAGGATGAGGATTCAATTAAGAAATATAAAAGATAATATGGTGCTGTAGGGACTGAAGTAGTTTTGAAACTCTACCCTGGCTTTTTGTAAACAGAGGCACATTTCTTTGAAAGCAAATATTTGCTGTTAAAATGAAGCAGTTTTCTATGCTGTGATCCACCACTCCAAATTGTAATAGAAAATACATAATGGAGTGTAAGAGCTAACATTTATGAAAAATATTTCAGTATGAATTTCTCTTTCTTAGCTACAAGTCTCTGCCCTCAAGAACTTCTTCACTGTAGTTGCAAGGAGTCATTGAGACATAAATTGTGCCCCTTGCCATTATTCTCCGTGGTTTTCTAGAAGAAATCTGTGTTATATCTCCATGTTGATATGCATTGAATAGGCATCTGTTTTAAACCACCTCAGTCTCTTCAGCATGTGATGGAAAATATGATCTTTGCTCTAAATCTGATTACTTGATTGAAGAGCCTGTCAGTCTCTGATACCTTGGACAAAACATCCCATCAGACTGTCCAGTCTTCTGAGGACTTCCAAGTTTGGAACCATTTGTACCACTTCTTATGCTGACCAAGTCACAAGCCAAATTTGTGTTATCAATTGGATCTTTTGCTTTAAAGACTTATTTTGACTGCAGCTGCTATTTATCTGAAGTTAATGTGAATTCTTCATGACAAAATAAGAACACAAGACCAGGTCCTTCATAACTCCTCATAGCATCAGCCATTTGCTACAATCTGTATGCAATCTTTATGCCCCATCATTATTACTGAACTTATGACAGGCTTTTCTATGGCGACGTTGTAACTTCATGTTTGCCGATTTGACTAAACTGGTCTTCATTAAGTGAGGTAGTATTCTTTCTTCATCTGTGAAAGTGAGGCAAAGTCTTGAAAACAAAGTCGAATTTCATGTTCATGTGAAATGAAAGACATGATTTTTTCTAAACATGTAACATGTTACATATTAACATGTGTAACACTTCTCATGATCAGGACACATTTTGTGTGATCTTGCTTCCTGTCTAGATTGGTCTGCAAAGTCCATCTTGGGTTTACAGAACAACTAAATGAAGGATAAAAAAAATATTTGTATATTTTAAATTTCATGGATAATATTACAACACATGGATGTGTTTTGGAAATGTAAGAATAAAATAGCAAAAATGCCATCATCTGCAACTGTTCTGGTTTTCACACAGAAGTGGAGGGATGGTATCATCTGTGGAACTTTTTATGAGGATGGAAAAAATTGAACAAATGTTACTGCTGTTTTGCTAAACTAAAAAACAGCTATTTGAGTTTCAGGTCCAATAGAGGTAGAAAGGTTATATTTCTTCTTATTCCTTCCAACTCAGACATCCTTCTCCTTGCTTGCTAAACTCCTTTCTGGTAGTACTTTGTGCATGGCTTTCTTTACATTTATAATTCCTTCCTTATCTCCTATCCATTTCTTATGCATAAATAGATATGAATCTTCCATCTTTTTTTTGTTCCCATCCTCTAAATGATACTAATTCTTACACAGAATCTTACAGTTGCAACATTTCTAAATGTTCTGGCCAGTTTATTGCTGCATGTTTCAGACCCTTGTATTTTTTCCCATCCTCTGTGTAATTGTCAGAGCTAGAGCACATCTGTTTACTAATCTCTGCAAGCTCATTATCTCCATGTCCAAAGTGGGTGTTCTTTTTTATTGTTAAATGGAAGCTCTACCAAATCCCTGGCACCTAGAATTCTCCATTCTCACGTTCCTTACATCTCTTCCCTTCCTCTCTATTGTTGACTTGCCATGTGAAACTGAACTTTTCCTTGCGTTGTTTATCTCTTGGACTGCATTGGAACTGCACTCTCTGCTCCTAGTCATTTATCAGAAGGCTCAGCCAACTCCTGTGAGCAGGAGCAAAATCCTACTCGTATGACAGGGCTACTGACACATAGGAACTTTGAGAACCATAAGAACCCTTTAATAAGCTTTTTTTCTTTTTTTTTTTCCTAAGATGCTTAGGAGTCAACCAGTTTTCAAGACTCAGCTTTAAATTGCAGAGGTGTTAAGGAAACAATTGAAATTTGTATTTATTTTTAAACATTGGCAAGCAATATATTTTCTACAGTCTTATTCTCAGAAGTGAATATTCACCTGGAATAGAGCCATGAAGTAGGAAAATTCACCTAAATGTTAATTTTGGCAAAGCAATTCCCCCAGGAAGAACATTCTGCCAACCAAAAATTCAAGCTATCTTTATTTCTAAATTTCATGCTGAAGAAAGTTGTGTTGAAAATTCAGTTATCTAATTAATTATCAAATAAAAGTTGCATGGTTTTCTTTCTCCAGGATTGACCAATCAATATGTGGGATCCCTAATATATTGGTGAGAGTGGATTTCTATTCACTCGTACTTTTAATATTTTGATTACTTTCCATAACTTATCAGATAATTTTCACCATTTACATTGCTGGAATTAAATGATCTCTCTAGAAGTAGAAAATATAAAATGTACATACTGTACATCATGCAACATCCTTTTAAGAATATTCTTTTGGGCATTGGTCACTGCCAGTAAATGTTGATTTCAGGCAAGAGAAATATAATTATCTCCATCAGAACACTATACAACTAGCAACATTTGCCACACTATGGATTCTAGGTTACCATAGTATTGCCCTATGCCTAGAATAGGGAATAACTGTGGTATATCAGATTCCATTGCATGGTAATTGCTACTTTTTTACTGACCACCTATGTAGCATTAAAAGTCTCCTGCCCAACTAATTCACTTATTTTAAAGCATATTATGGCTATATTTATTCTCTGTTCTACCTCAGAACACTAGTGTGCCAAGTACATAATGCTGGGTTTTCAAATATCTCAGAACATACATTTATGTGACGAGTAGGAAAGAGGCATTCAAAGGTGGAAGAGAAAAATGGAAAACAATTATTGGAGGTATGGAGTTCAGAGAAGTGTCTGTGGTGCCTCCGTACATTGGAATGGAGATGGGAGGGGACCAAACGCAAATGTGAAAGAATCAGAAAGGATCTTTTTAGTGCAAAGGAATATGCTAGTGGAAGAGACAGAAAAAATAAACACGACAATATAGGAGATAAAGAAGATGGTGCAATTGAGACTGACACTATGACTGAGCTACAAGGACTCACTAATTCAGAGATGAACATATACAATTCTTTTTCACTTCCTTCTCCCTCCAAGAAAACAAAATTTGCCTCTGTACTGGGGAAAGCTATGGAGTATTGGATGATGTGTAAATGGAGTAGTGGAAGATAGGTAAATGGTATGACCATGTTTGGGAACAGGTGGAAATATAGGAATAGGAATGGGAAAACAGAAAAAAGGAAAAAAATAATCAGTGAAACTGGAGGAAAGGTGACACAAAGGGCCAGTGAAAAGCCCTTTGGGATCTTAGCTGGTGAGAAAAACAAATTCAACTCTCACATTACAGGATTTAGAGGAATATTAGTGCTGTCTGTACGCAGTCAGTCAGAGAGGACCCATCTGTGCACTTGGTTGAATTTTGCCTTATTTGAGTGACTTCTCCTAAGCTTGATAGTGTTTCAGCAGCCAACAAAGAGTTGTGACACACTTACAATAAATACGAGCGTATTCAAACTTATTTGTCCCACTATTTTTTTCCCTAAAATATTTGTAAACTTTTTTGAGCTTTGGGTTTATGAATTGTGCAGATTTTACCTTTACTTTCCACAGAATATTTTCTGTAAGCATTTGCCATGTTCTGAGATGTACTGATTTGAAGGATGACTTTCTAGAATGTCTCCTTTAGAGCATCTTTAGTTCTGGTATGTGTGATATCACACAAAGTTATGTTTGGGAATGACTTTATCGAGGAGATATTGTATAGGCAGAAAGAGAGTTTTGAAAGCTATGGTAAAACTTGCCTGATAGATGAGAAACTCAGGACATATTTTTGAACTTAACATAATTTTCACTCCAGCTTTACAGTTCACCTTTAACACGTATTGCTTTTTAAAAACATTTCTATGAGCATCATGCATGTTACCACCAGAGTGTCAGCTTTAACTGCGAATTCACTGCCTTCGTTATCTGCTTAAGTTTAGCTGCTTATCACCAAAATACCTCAATGGTGGCCACGTTAGTGTGCAGTTAGAGAGGCACATAGGTACACGGAGAGACTCTGAGCAGCAGATTTCTTTGAGCATTTAGCTTTGTGTGCCTGAGCACTGCTGCTGTGCACAGGACTAAGGCGTAAGATATACTATGTATAGCATAGACTTTTGCAGAATTGGGCCCTCAGTCAATTAAGAGTGATAAGACAGATAAATCTAAGTTGGACTCACAACATTATTTAAATGTGGCCCTTTGTATTTATAAACAGCAATATGCTGCTGTTACAAAAGCTATTTCATTTAATGCCATCCTACATTCAGCAATTTAATTATTCTCTTAATTATTGAAACATTCATCATGGTTTTCCAATTGATTAATGAGTGGCTGGCTGCATTTCTTTGACTCATTAATATAGTGACAAGCAAATTGACAGTCCTTTTGCTAACCTCCTATCTCTGAACAGTAACACCGGGAATACAAGACCTTGAATCTTTCTCTCCTTTTTTTTTTTCTTTTTTTTTTTTTTAAATTTGTATTATTATCACCAGCAATAACTGTAGTCATAAAAGCCTCATTTAGTAGTGAAGGAATAGAACGATATGTGAGGAAACCCTAATTATCAATGGTTTTGATAGTAAAATCTGCAAACTAATATCTTTCTGAGACTGCGTTTTTATTATGAAATGGGTGATAAAGCAGAGATAATTCTAAATCCAAACACATATTATATGAAATAGATAAACCCAAGATAAAAATTAATAGTGACCTTGCGTGCCTGTATATAAGAAAAATAATCAAGGATATATATCAGTCACTGCTGGAAAAGGACAGGGATATGCCCAAAGGTGAAAGATTAATTTACAGAGTTCTAAAATGTGTTCAAAATAAAATCTGCTGCATCGCTCTTCCCCGGCCTGATTTTGAGTGTTTTTGCTATTGCCTGTCTGCAAAGCAACTATCTTAAAATGTGTTCCTAACTTGCATTAAAAAGAAAGGTTTCATCTTTTCTTTTTTTCTTCCATCTCCTTTATTTACAGGCTATTAAAATAAAGGCACAACTCTGTGTGTCTGTAATTTTTTTGTTGTTGTTGTTTTGCAAATATCACTGGTATTTATTTCATTTCTACGGCTTCTAAAATGTCAGGTGCCTCTCTCAAAGACCTCTCTTGTATTCATCAGATTTCTCTCAGGAGTGGTTGTCCAGAGTTTGAAGCATACAAGGTCTTGTTTTAATACTTATATGAGTACTTCTGCCCTTGAATATTATTCCCATCTTCATGATATTATGCAAATCGACAGCTATTTCCCTGTGCTTCCAGCTAGGACTTCTGAATATAGTGTGAGTAGCTGGAAAATAACTAAATAAAAGGTATGAGCTTCAGAAATACGAAAGTTGAGCCCTGAGCATGCCTGTGTGTGTGGGCATATGTACGTATATGTAGATGTGTAGTGCTGGCCGTACAGTGTAGTTTGAAAAGTGAATCTGTGTAAATCAATGCATTTATTTAGCTCTCTCACCAACTCTCTCTCTGAGTTAACACCCCAGCACACACAATGCTAGCGAAGGTGATTATCTCTGCTAGCATAATTCCTCCGTAACATCTGCTTTCGCCCATAACACTCCACTAATTTTTCCCTCATTTCATTACACATAATTTTCTTTCAACACAATCTACATGTATTAAGTGGTAATGACTTTCCAGTTAAGAGCAAATCGACGCCAAGGGACCCCCCCCTCGATTGCCTGCCGTGCCTGACTCCGGCTATTAAAGATAAATTTGGTGCCTCAGAAAGCTGCAGTAAGCTAATCAATCAATTAAGCGGTTAGGACATACATTATCAAAATTCCACAGTGCGGGGGTGCATGAAAGCATGCTGATATACTTGGTATGATTTTAGGGATAAAAAAAAGGAAAAAATGCAAGCTACTAATGAATACAATTGGAGGTTGAAAGTCAGTATTTAGTGTCTTCTGAAATGAAAACTACCAATAGTACACTACCAATAATAACTTCAATATCTATGCTTGTACAATCTCTATTGCAGGTTTCTTACCTAGCACAGTTTATAAGCGATACCAGAACAGAGATGATGACACAGTAAAATCTATTTTTAAGTGTTTTGAGGATGCTGGTGCAGAATAAAGCAATGCCATTCATAGTTAAGCCTGCTGTTCAGTCCCTAACTTGTCATTGCGTCTCTGGATACTGCCACCGCCTTAGAACACTGATTAATATTCTGTATTATGTGTGTTGCAAAAAGGTGCTTTAAGGATAGAATGGCAGTCATCACATCCTGTTATGTCAAGTTTTATCTTCAACATTGCTTTAATATTCAGTCTGAGTTTAATTTTCTCGGGTATTTAAAAACTAGTCAAACAGATTCTAAAATAAGCTGGAAAATGGCTTTGGCTTTTTTTATTTTTTTCCTGAAACACAGCTCCTAAAGAAGTGATGCTCCTTGCAGAGCTGATTTACAAAACAGCTTCAACCCAACCAGAAAAACTTAAGTTGACTGATAATCGAGTCACACTTGAGTGCGAGGAAATAGGATAATTTCAGAAGTATGCATAGCATCACTAACAACCCCTTCACTGCTATGCTTTGCTTTATCATCATGTTCCTCTTTGTACTGAAAGATGACTTAACAAGTTAAAGGCATTTTTTAATACAAAAATATCTTGCACTGTGATGAACAGCCTGTATTCCAATATTTGGCCAAGTCTAAGGTAATTGAAGCAAAAACCTACAGACCTTAAGAATCATACAAGAAATCTTTCTTTATATACCTTCCAGGACTAATACAAAAGGAGACTTAAATTGAACTTTATAGTAGGATTCCAAATAGGACAAAATTTTAAAACTTATATTTTAAAAATAATCAGTACATCTACAAAATATAAACTGTAAAAGGCTTTGCCAATTACTTTTCCTGTCAGTATTAAGCATTTTGCCTAAAGCTTTACTATTGTGGTGTTGTAGTTATCAGATGAAATGACATGGCAAAACTCCCTGCTTACTTTCCAGAGCATTTCCCACACTTTCTGCAAATTACATTGGAGCATATTCACTATAAATACAAGCAGTGGAAAGAGCCATAACATCTTTTTACTCTCAAATAAATATGCCTTGGCAAAAGAGAAGCAGGTTGTGAAAGACAAAGAGGGTTATTTTGTTTTGTTTTAAAATATAATACAAATAGAGGAGGTAGCTCAGTGATTTCCTTCTGATGTATTTGTGTAAGGATAAAAATGCCATGAATAAACTCTAAATAGAGAAACATAAAAGTACACAATACATGCAGAACACTTTATCCAAGCCCTGAACGTAAGTTACAATTACAAAGTGTTAATAAAGGCAAATGTAGTGAAATAAAAAACCTCTACCAACTGAGACTATGCAAGTGCATCCTTCATGCCCCCGCTCTGCCCCCCCACCCCCACCCCCCTTCAAATCAGCATGTTTCAATAATATCATGCCACCCTTTCCTTAGTAGCATTCTTTATTGACTAAGCTGATAATGAAAAGGTGTCAGGAAGATACACTGTTTGGAATTTTGTTTTTGTTCTTTCTTTTGTGTTGTTTCTTTCCATTTATGGATGTTTTCCTTTGCTCTCTGTGAGAGCATGAAATATTTCAGAGCTACATTTTCTTGTGAGATGTAGGGCTGAATTTGACATTATTATCATTACTTAGAGCAAGCAACTTTAAGTTTACTCCTTTGTAAAGGACACAGTGATATTGCTTTTCCTGATACTGAAAGAGCTGTACAGGCTTTTATAGGATTTTTAGTGCAGACTTCAACTGTTCTGCATTTGATAGCTACTCAATCAGCTGAGATTTTTGTTGTTGTTGTTTTTGTTTCTTACATTATCTCTTTTTGGAAAAAAAATCATTCTGATTTATCTAAAAGCACATCAGCACACCTTTACTATTCATACTGAGAAATTCCTTCAGACTTGGGGAGTAGAGGGAAGTGGAGAAGAGAGGCAAATGATAAAGAAAACTCAAACTGAATCAGTTTGCCTTCTCCTTTTGTGCAGAGCATGTAGTGACTGAACTTTTGACTTTAAAGTTTTTCTCTAGTGCAGTACTGTGGAAAAAGAAACAAACAAACAAACAGAAAAGATCCCCCTGGTGCAAGAACCAGTCTAAGACAATACCTGGTAAATGGAATTTTTGGGGGGTTGTTGTTGTTTACTTGAAACAGATAAAACACCCACCTTAAACCCGCCCTCTATTCAGTTCAGCAGCACCTCCATACTCCAATAAACCGTTTTCATTCCATCTGGCGTGCGTTTGCTCTGAAGACATTTTCCTGTCAATCTCTCCTGCCACATTAAAAATCTGTCATTACTATTGCATTGCCGCCTGGCTCCTGAGATTTGTCTGACTGCTTTATTGCTCCTCTCATTTTTTTTTTTTCTGCCACAGCCGAGAAGCAGAAATAAAGGTTTGTTGTTGAAACATGGCCGCAAGGAAAGTAGGAGGCACACATCTGTCAAGGTATTACCTTTCTTCAACCAGGGATTAAGGTGTTTTACTGCTCTCGCTACTGAGCAGTCACACTGAATAAATTTTCTCAGTAGAACATAAAAATGAACTCATACATTTTGAACTGGGTTTCATTCTTTCAAGCCAACCCATATAATTATGCAATGGCATCAGTGTTCAGGGGAAAAAGGAGAGTCAGAAAGGTTTGTGCATTCCCCCCCTTTTCTCTGCTGCACCACCCTTCACATTTACATTATTTAAATGCTTATTAGGAGGGCGAGACTGAAGCAATCAGTACTGGGCAAAGAAATGTTTTCTCCTACTCTTCCCTTTGTTGTTATTGGATCCCTTGCAAGGTCAGATAGGGTCCAAATTTTTACTCCCCATGTTTTTTCTCTGTGCTCACTATATACGCCTAGGTGTACATATTTGCTGTTAATTCACTTTCAAGTAAGTCAACAGAATTGTGGTTCATGAAACATTGTCTTTCTAAAGATATCATCAATAACATGAGCTCCCTGTACCCCTCTCATTTCTGCAGTGAACATTAATTTTATAGTCTCTGTGGTACAAACGGACACAGCTTAAAAATTAAACATAAACAGTGAAAGTTGTTGTTACACAGCGTACCAGACCATCCTTCTCCATAGTCCTCTGCTGAGCACTCAAGTGTCATCTACTCAGCTGAGTTATATAAAGTCAGATGTGTAAAGCAGAAGACTTTAAATTACAAAATAAGCATTTGACGCAGGTGAAGTGAAGGATTGGGCCAAATACGTTTGTGAAGAGGGACAATGCAAAATGTTTTATGATTTTTTTCTGAAATAAAAAATGCAACTTCTGAATCTGAGGCCACCTAAGAATGGAAGGACTAACTTCAGTTTAAGAACCCCAGACCTCTCCAAACTTCAAAGAAAAAGTAGGTTGAAAAAGACCTACATAAAGTCAGAAATCACAACTCAATTTGATTAAAGGCATCTAGAGTTCCATACTACCAGGAAACTCTTCAGCCTGTCCCTGCCATCAGATTGACTTGCTCTGTTTTGCCATAGGTCCCTATCTCCTACATGCCTACACTACATCTTCTCAGGCTGCCCTTTAGAGTGAGGCAAATACCTCCCACCAGAGATGCTAACTTGTGTTGTTGCTGACTGACACATTTATTTAGCAGCAAGGTAACTCAGTTCAACATAGAAATATTAGGACCTGCAATTCTACTGAAAAACTGCTCCTTGAACAAAAGCAAATGAGCTATCCAGTAGGTCAGTGGATAATCTGTCACTTATTCTTCACAGTGTCCCAAGAAGGTCATAAATCACCAGGATATCGGCTCTGTACTGTACTCCCCCATCCTTTACTTTCTGCTGGATATTGGCTACTTTCCATTCATTTCAATCCAGGGAAGGCATGAGGAAAAGCAAGCTTTGTGAAAACACACTCCTCTCCCCACTCCCACCTCCTTCCCCAATTTACATGACTGAATTTACAGCTTTCTTATGCCATTGCAGCAACAGGGAATAGGATGGGTTGCAGCAGGAAAAGCTGAAGGAAAAGCTCCACCTCAAATTATTTTCAGGTTTTAATTTTTCAGGGGGAGGGACCATATTCTGTTCTGTGTTAGTACTTCACACAGCAGGGAATTTGGGGTTCTCACATAGTGCTTCAGTGCAAATGATAAATAATAATAATATGCTTGTGGAAATGTGCTACCTTCAGATGATTTTTTTATGGCAGTCCTTAATGTGTCCCTCTGGCTTAGACTGCAAGTAGTTGGCCTATAGCAATAAATACATGTATAGAGTGAACTGGTGCTGTGGAATACTTCCATACTACATGTCTTTCAGGGGAAGTGGCTTCAAACCATTTCCAGTCTGGTCCCATGGGCTGGATGTCCATGAGGTGGTGTAATGTGTAGGTGTGATTTCAGAGCACAGATTTTTGCTTGATTTTATCTGGAAGGAAAAGGAAGGGAAAGGAAGGGAAAGGAAGGGAGCGTGTCTTTACTTCCCAAGCCCGTTGTATAGTGCAAGCCACAGACCTCTCAAAACACTGAAGTCAATGCAGTTTGCTCCTCTGGAAGACCTCTTTGCCATATCTGCCTATGACTGATCCCCCTTCACTTGCCTCAAAGGCAGGTTGCTGTTTCATGGTTCAGAGAAGCAGTGCTACACCAGGTGAACTCTGGGATGTGTATTTATTTGAACACAATTCATTTCCAGATATAAATCAAAAAAGAAAGAGAGAAAGGGAAATGTATACATGTTTTTGTTCTTTTGCCTTATATTTTTTTATCTCAAAATTATTGTCAGTGACTTTGCCTACCTACCACACACAGGGAACTGGAAGACTGTAGCACCGTCACACAAGACTGTAAATTCAGATTGCTCACACAGGTCCATTTATTTCTGTTTGTTTGGTTTTTTGAGGTATTTAAATTCTAAGTTTCAACTTTTGCTCCTGAAACAAGTTTGCTGGTGATGACCTTTTGCCTGCTAATTCCTCCCTGAAAACATAGTTCAGAATTAAAAATACTGTCTGTGGCTGTAGCTTCATTTGCAATGCCTGTCTGAAGTGGGAAACTGCTTTATGCCTTTGGGTGTGTTCAAATGGCACATCAAGATCCAGATTAAGTGGTCAATTGGCAAATAGTCTCTTGCCAATAAACTTTAAGAAAACTTTTCATGGCTGAAGGAGACAAATTTAAGAAAATTCAGAAAACCTAACATGACTGAGGGTCCATTTGAGAACCTCGGGGTTCTTTTTCTTAAACAAATAGCCCTGTTATTATTTAAACAAGAATTCAAATAAGAAGAGCTCAAAGTAAATGCATCTTCATATCTCAGTCCTCATTAAACTGACCGCTTCTTGATTTTAATTACCCACAAAAAACGTAACTGTATTTTCCCATGGATGTGGAACCTTCACATCCAATCTAAGCAGCGTTAAGCTTGAGTTTAAATATGCATAACTTCTAGTCTCCACAGGGAGAGCTGGTTAATGTGTATCTGCGATGAGAATTTGGGTAGAACAGTTTGATCTGGTTCTTGGGGTTCTCTAAACATGGCTGCATCTCATTCAATCAGGCAGTGGTTATCAAAGCCTTAAGCATAATCTCAAAGGAACAAGTTTACAGCACGTGTTATCTTCATTCTGGAAACTGGCTTCAGATACACTGGGCTTTAATGAGTCAACTAATTGCACTGCCCACAACTCATTAATTAATACCTCCTCTCACAAAAATTGATTTAAGCTGCCCTTACATGATAATTTTTGCCTACATACTCTCATGTCAATTAGCATAGAACCACTCCTTGCTCTATGCATTTAGGTCAACCCATCTTCTTCTATTTTTGTTCTCCTGGCATCAATAAAATTAAGTTAGAACCATGTCAGGTATATAATTAATGAAGTCCCTTTCTCTCAGTAAAACTAAATATATTCTTTTATTCTTTTTTTTTTTTCTTTTTTTTTTTTTTTTTTTTTTCTCCCCAGTAGGAATATGGAATTCATTTAGCCCACTCTCATACTTGTCCTTTCCATGACTCTCCACAGAGCTCTGTCAGCTAGTGCCAGCTACCCACAGACAGATAACAGTTTTTAATGAGGAAAGAAAGACAAAGGGAGTCTGTTCAGCCAGTAGATTTTTGGGAAAACAAAGGCCACAGTCTCCTAGGGAAAAATCTTCAGGGATTCAATTTCTTCACTGTTGAGAGTAGCCACTTAGCCTTCCCTTTTCTCATATCACCCATTCTTTCATAACAATTATGCTAGCTTCTGCACAGGGTATCCAGCACCTGAACGAGAACTATAGTGAGGAATTATCATCCCTCTGTTTGAGCCTTTTAATGTGGATGCTGCTTTATCACACCTGAGCAGGTACAGATTTATTAAGGAAGTTCCCATTCCCATTAGCTCCAGCCAGCAGGAGCAGTAGGTCAGACACAGTGGCCAGTATTTGGGAACCCAGGTGGGAATGCTAGCAACAATGTTACTGCTTATGTTCTTACTGTTGCTCACATGTTGAAACATCTCCTCTGTCTCACTTGTTCCCTGCCATGGAGGAAGTACCATAAATGACTGCAGATTACTTTCTCCCAGATCTATTATTACTAGAGCATAAATCTGCAGTATGCCTCGTCTTTTCAGTCCCCTCTCCCCCCTCGCATTGATTCTAGCCTGACAAAGATGTCTAAGAAGGCAGATCTTTCTCCTCATGGAGAATTTACAGTGCTGCAAATCAGAACTCAGTGTTGCACATCAGAAAGTGACAGCTAGCCACATTGTAAGCAACATGGCAGATATCTAACAGCATCTTCCAAGAGAAGTTGCTTATGATCTTTTTTCCTCAACATTCATCAAAAGTTATATTCACATATTGATGTTGGATAATTTTCATCATACCATTTTTACCCCTCAGTTTTGCTCACGATTGCCAGATAAGCACTGTCTCCCTGATGAGCCACAGTGATTCACAAATTGAAACCAAAAAACTAGAACTGCTCCAACCTTAACTGGCACAGTACTTAACCAGGGGTTATTGAACAGCCCAGAGTTGTATTCTGCAGTTAGAGCTTGCCTGCAGACATCATATACCAATGAGTGTATGTTAGACCAAACTCTACAACAAATCATGCTGCTCACAATCTTCAGGATGCGTTTCTTTCTGCACACCACTTGAGTACCTTTGAGCCCAGAGCTCTGAGAGGCTGTTTGAGCCTCTTTTAGGATGCTTTCAATATCTTCTATGGGTAGACCTTGTCCTCCACTCTGTTCAATTTTTTATGGGTTACCACACAGGATCTGCAAGGATAAATTGGTTTCCCCTTCAGAAGACATGTATTAAGTGCAAAAGACCTAGTGGCCACTCTGATCTCCATACCTGTGTGTGACAACAGCAAGAAATTCTAGCTCTCAGGCCAGAACATGCTGGTGGAGCAACTACTCTTGTGTTTCAGCTCAGGTTGAAATTAGCCTGGAAACCCTGAGGTCAGCTTACCCAGGGAAATGAGCTCGGCACTGACATTTCCCTTTAGAGGGTGAGTGTAGCACCTCAAGAGGCACTAGGCTTGGTGGTTGTTTATCTGTACTTTGTGATGATGTGTCCTGCAGGGCATATTAAAGTCCATGAAATAATGATGAAGCAAAGGGGTAATTAAAAGCCACAGTGACATTGATCTGCTGAAATTTCAGAGGGAGCTCAGGGCACACGGGGAGGCTATCCATCTTACCTCACGCAGGGCCAGCTTGATTGGCCTACTGAGCATTGCAGATGATGAAGCTCATCACCTGTGGCCAAGATGGCTCCCAGTGCAGCAGTCCTACTGGCTTCACATCTCTGCAAAACAGGATGGGAAGCGAATGGTCACAGCTTCCACACTCTGTCCTTTCAGAGCAGCAGCAAAGCCACTTAAAGCTATAGATCTGCTTTCTACTTTTTATTTGCTTATCTGGAAATGGTAAGTTTTATAGAAGTAGTTTCCTCTGCTAAGAACTTAGACTTTTGGACTTGTTTGCTTTGATTCACAAATAATTACCTTGGTTGAACTCACCTTTTTTTTTTTTTTTTTTTTTTTTTTTTTTTTTTTTTTTTT
>NW_024884586.1:40495038-40495990 GCF_019232065.1 Centrocercus urophasianus
TTTTTTTTTTTTTTTTTTTTTTTTTTTTAATTGATTTATTTTCTTCTTCATTCAGAAAACTCCACATCTACCTGTACCTCTACATGATTTCTCATTTCCTTTTCTATTTCAGCCAAGCTGAACAAAAGTTAACTTAGGGTCAAATGCCTTTCATCAGATAACAAACTCTCCTTCTTCAGTTTTGACTTTGAGCACTGGGACAATTTCTCAACCCGTATCTTAAAGATTATGGGTTTCAAACTACTTCAGAAACTGCCTTTATGTTAGAGAAGTGAGAATCATGGAGCTCACTAAATTAGCAGTGATGCCATAGCTTTCTGTGGTAGCTGGCATCTACTGTACATCATTATATAATCATAGATTTTTACATTCTTTTTATAAATCCCAGCCTATTTTTTATTCTTTGCTTCCTCCCACTTCATTTGCTACTGACGGCTGCTGCTAAAGTTCCCTTACCTCTCTCAGAAAGGAAGTAGGTTAAGAACAACAAGAAGAACCCTATCTGATTAAGGCAAACATGTGGGACCTACTGAGAAATGATACATCTTACAATAGTACAAGCAAAACTGCTTGCTTTGAAGGCTAAATTGCTAAATATATCCAGAGACTTCTGTAAGCAGAAAGCAGCTGTCTTTTGCTTGTTTTCAGTTGTTAGGCTTCTGATGTCCCAAATAACACACAGACTCATAAAGGGTCAAAATTGATGCAATCAGGATAATGAAATCACTCTGACAAGGCTGCAGCTTATTCTCAGTTTATAATTAGGAGTCTGCTGTCTCAGGTTAGGATATTGTGAAGTTCCACTGAATTGTTAAGCTATTCACAGCATTGTGCTGCTACTGAATAAGGAAAATATGATGTTCTAAAAATATTTTTATGTAAACACATTAGAACCAGTAGGATGAGAAGTCCAGAAGGGGGAAAAAACCAAAACAAAACAAAACAAAAAAAA
>NW_024884586.1:40496090-40605452 GCF_019232065.1 Centrocercus urophasianus
AAAAAAAAAAAACAAAAACCAACTAGAGGTGTGTTTATTGCTCAGGAAAATAGTTAGACTTTGTCCTACTTTATTTTTAAAGATAGTTTCTAAACTAAGAGTACAGAGCTTTAACATGGTATGTAAGTATGGATTTTGGCTGTGTCAGGGTGATTTTCATAAATCAGATATTGCATGGTATATAATTTAAAAGAATCAGGAATGTCCTTTCTCTTACAGATTTACTTTTTGTTCAGCTAAAGATAAAAGATTCCTTGCATCTTCTGATCTGGACAGTAAATTGATACAGAATTTAGACTTCGGACTGGAGCTCTAATTCAGTTAAATTCTCTGCACAGATATAGTTATCTGTCTTTGTGGGCCTGTTTGGACGCATCTAGCCGAGTTGCCCTTTTTCATGTTACTGTTTTCAACCCAGAGGACATCTCATTTTTCTCAAATCTGAACACGTTGTTCAACTCCAAATGATTGCCTAATTTTCAGCACAGCTGCCTGGAAGATTATGAATTTCATACACCTCTTTTCCCTACAAGAGAAAGTAAAGTATTCCCATAACTGCCTGCTGTCAGGGCCAAAAAACTGATGTAACATCAAGACTGAGGAAGAAACTCATTAAAGACTCGTCTGAATCATTGTGTCTACTAATGTTAGATTGAATAGGATACTATCGTATCCTACTTTAAAACATCTTGATACCAAAACAAAATCCTGTGCCATTCTATTCTACTTTGAGAGTGTTAATCAGGAGGCAGATTCCATATACAATCTATATACAATTTCAAGTTTTTCCAGTACCTCACCCACTCCACCAGGTTAGGATGTGAACATATATGTGAACCAGAATCTAATATTGACAGACTTCAAAACTCAAAGTTTCAGAATCAGGTCCCAAAAGAATGTGAGATGAGTGTAGAAATAACAATATCTTTAAAGCCCATCTTAAATATTAGTTTATTTTAAAAACTGAATTTTCTCAACCTTACAGTGTTCATTGTCCAAACTGTTCTTTGCAAACAGGATAGGTAGAAATATTCATATCATTAAAATAAAATAGAAGCGGTTGTGGGTTGTTTTTTGTTTTTTGTTTTTTTGTTTTGTTTTTAGCTTTTAGTTTTTAGTTTTTTTTTTTTTTCTTTTTTTTTTTTTTTTTCTTTTTAATTCTACAGGTGTTAATAACAACACAAAAGATGGCATGGTTCCTGATGAAACCTGGAAAATTGGCTTCACTGCCTGTTTAACTATCCTCAGTGGAAAGGCTTGCAGCATTGACTTCTGCTGTTTGTCAGTGTTTATTGCTTCTTAGAGCAGAGTGGCCTGGAATTAGGGACTCGGATTTTAATTAACAGTCAAGCTTAGTATTTTGGGTGGTTTCAGGTTCTGTACTGTGTCAGTGATTTGTTGGGTTGGCTAATGTATGCTGAATGTGGAGATTTCTTTCAGTGTAATTAGCTTTCTTTTCACTGACTTGCCCAGACTCTTCCACTGGCATTGCACGCTGTGTGTTCACAGCTGGTAAGTGAGGACCTCTCCTCTGAAAATTTCTTCAACCTGTTCACAGAGGGAACTTTTCAAGGCCACTGAAAGAGGCGTTTCTACAGGCATATTCATGCCTCAGTATCCTAAAAAAGAGTTTTCTAAAGTTAATCATAAACATTTGACTTCTAGATGGAAAACATGGGGCATGTTCTGCTGCTGGGAAAATCACTTTCAAAATTAGCATGTCTGTCTATAAGATATTATGTGTCTTTTCTTGCTGGTCTTAGAAGGAATAAAAGCATATATTATGAGGGCCAATCTGACTGTGCTGTGCAAACAGAGGAGAACAAACTCAGTTATCCAGGGATGAGAAGCCGCTACAGCCTTAGCTAGAGTGCTACTAGTAGACAGAGGCACAAAATGCCTCCAAAATGACTCATTAAAACTGGTAAAAATTAAGGTTTCGCCTTTGCAGATCCTCCTTCTCTCAGGACAATTCTCTCCAAGTACAAGCTTTACTCACTGAGTCCGCCCAGGTGCATCTGTCAATTGCCTCTGGAGAGAAAGACCTCAACATATCCTTGGAATGAAGGTTCCAGTTGCAAAAGTCGCATCTTTCATATATAATTTTCTGGTATACTAACCAGGCTCAATTCTAGAGACCCATGATACCTTAAGACTTATGTTTTGTCAGACATGTTGTAAATCAATGAGAGACAGACAGAGGTTTATACATTTTGGCTAAAGAAAATGAATTAACTAAAAACTTATTAAAAATATGTATTTTGATAGTGATTTAAAATTAAAGAAAACACCAGAAATGAGGAGAACGTAGCTTTGCCCTCTCATAAACAGATGTTAAGACCATGGCCAACCACCATTGTTAGGGCCAGTTTTGCTTGGTAAGGAGTGAGACTCAACCCTGTCCAACTGTCCTCCCCATAGGATCTCAAAAGGCATCTGAGGTTTCCATCCTGGGATCATCAACTTCACTTCTAACTTGATCAAAGAATCCAATCTAAACTACTTGTGTCCTCAACCTACAAATGAGTCCCTGCCATTAGGGGAATCCACCCATACAGGCATGGATGAAAGATTGAGAAAAATGTGAACAAACATCTTTGGGCTAATCTATGCTTCACACAGAGCAGCTTTGTGTTTCGTACAATCTCTTGGGTGTGAAATGGAAACCAATGGTTCATTATCAATATGTTCTAGTCCTGCAAGAGGGGAGTTGGAGGGAGAAAGGAAACAGGAGGGGAAAGATACCCAGATGGGAAATGAACCTGTGTATCTCTCATGGGAAAATGCATCTCAGTTATCCAGACAACAGCCTAGTTCATGAAAAAAAAATAATTGTTCTTTCCAGCTGTTATGTCTAAAGAAAAAATAAATTTTAAAAGGACAAAATTGAGCATATTTTTTATCACATCCTTTCTCATAGGTTGCTTACTACATTCAAGTTTATTATGAGGAGCCATTTTTAATATTTAAACAGTTATGCACTTCCCAAAAAAGCATTTCCTGGAAAACTGAAGCCATTATTATGCAAAACTCCTGCGCAATTTGTTTTTAAAATATCTTTAAATACTATTAAAGAACAATCATTATGTTGGTTTATATCTTCTGAGTGGGAAGCAGAAATCCTCAATGAATCATTATATTCCTACAACTATAACAACACCATGATCAACTACCCTAATAACAAAAAGTTTATGCCTACTATGTATCTGTTTTGCAGACAATTTCCTGCCTAGAAATCTACATAATAGGTATGCCATGGCAAGTGTAATATGCTACTTAATTTTCACCTATTATGGATAGCCAGGAACACTTAGTCTGGTGCATTGCTTCTCCTTTAGCTACTGCTGTGTGCTGCTCCTTGAACAAGCAAATAATGTGACTACAAATTCTAAGATTGGCTTCTGAAAAATGTTACCAGATATACAGAACTAGACATTTAAATTATTTTATTGTCACCTGCTGTAGTTTGATTTGTTTTAATTTTAGCCAAAAGCAATGGTTTTAGTTGCAGAAAATATTTTCACTTGGTAATGCTTTTCAGAGTGTAGTGACAACAGGACATTGCTTTGGAAAGAGAAAGATTGCCAGTGAAATGGAGAAAACACCATGGAGATCAATATTTAATCTATAATTATGAGTGTACAGTATGTACTGTGCATTTTTTAAATTTAACTTGGCTTTTACTATTACTCAGTAGGAGGGATGCAGATACTGAGAGCCCTGGATAGCAACCATAAGAAGCATGTTTAAAGATGCATATTTTCAGGACAACTATGAGTATGAGAAGGAAAGGATTATAGTCCCTCTGATCTTTTTTCATGTCGACTTTTACCTGGGAGAATAGATTTCAGGTAAAATAATTTGAAAAAATAACTTCCAAGGTTCACACTGCATAGTATTGCGGCACATTTGCATTTGCATCACTCTATACTTGAGTAAAGAAACAATGAGCAGTTCACTTTTCACAATGGAAATACTGATCATATAAAGAGTTATAAATAAACACAAAGTCAGGCCTCTGCATGGGAAAGCCCCCATTCTCTTTGTTGATTTCAGTCAGGAAATGTGCAACTAGTACAGTCTCTCATTCTGCTAAAGAGCTCTAGAAAAAATAGCAGTATTCCTGGCAGCTCATATTCATCATGAGTTTAACAATGCTTTGAGTATACACATATACATTTCTCTGTGTATATGCGCTCTTACCTGGTCATTTATGTCTCTCACATGTTTTCCTAAAGGCCTTTGAAGTTAGCTAGCCAGCTAAAGATTAGACACTAGGGGGTGGAAAATTATTTTAAGAATTTTAAAATTATGTTATCAGGTATCATCTGCTTGCTAATGAAGCTTCAAAGTTATTTCCAGGGAAGAATTCTGCATATTGCTCCGGAGAAAGAGTCCAATGGTCTATCTAAAGACCTCATTCCATCATTAATGAGTGCTTAACCCCAGCATATTTGAACTTGGACTACATGACCAGTAGTCAATTTTCTCTAACAGGTTTTTTTTGATCCTGAAAATCTGTAGCCGTGTCATCAGCTCCTTCTTAATTATACCGTATTCTTTACATCTGTCCTGCTAAATAACTCTAATTGAAATAGCACCGGCGTGAATTTTCGTAATGTTCCCCCCAAGACATCCCGAAAGTGACTCACACGAGAAAACAGACTGAAGTCACAGCTGGAAGCACGTCAAGGATCATTTCCATTTTTACATGATTAATTTGAATTTAATATCTTAAATCAAAACCTGATTAATTTAAATAAAATTTTGATGGTGCCCTGCTTCTAATATACATTGCAGTAATTAGATTCAGCTTAATGTGATTTTTTTACATAATTAAAAAAAAGAGTAAGTCAAGTGTAACAATGCAGAGTTGGTACAAATCTGTCCATATATATACATTTACATACACAGACGCACACATGGGATTTTGTTGAGACATTGCTCAGGTACAGGGAAGATCACAGCTGGATGACTGAACTTATGGCATATGTAGAGTACTCCACTTCTTCACTTCAGCGTGAATTGGTGCTTTAAAAATACATATATGTGGAAAGAAGAAGGTAAACTGTAATCAGCTTCGGTGAAATAGTAAAAATGTCATCAATGCAATAGCCTGGCTCTACTTTTCAATTCTAGTTCCTCCCACCCCTAAAGCAGCTTTTCTTTTTTCTTTTTTCTTTTTTTTTACATCAGAATTAACTTAATTAAATTTTTTTCTGTTTGTTGTTGCTGTTATTTTTTCTTTTTTTTCCCCAGTCATCCACAGATTAATATTTACTGCAGTTCAGAGGATGCTGTTGTTTAAGATACTTACAAATACTCTTTATAAAATAAATTTTTATTGCATTCTTATAGGTGTTCCCCCAACCTGTCTCTATTTTATAAAGTGCTCCTGTGCACTACACAAGAAATACAATAAGCAAACAGCTTTTCATAAGTGTTAGGAGCATATGAGGGCTGTCTGCACTACATAGTTGATATTGGTTTTGATTGGGGACTGTGGCTGAACATGGCCAGTGTGTAAAACTTTGCAGACTGCACTGCAGATAGCAGTTGCAGCAATATTTCAGATGTTTCCAGCTTCTTTGCAGGAGGAAAAATTACTAACGTGGGCTGAACAGTGGGTCCATCTACAACTATAGATGGAGTGTCAGTGAAAGCATGCAACAAAATGATGCAGGTAGGCTGAAACCTAGGGAACACACAGATAGAACAAAATGTTTGTTTTCACGAGCCTGGGCTTCGTTTTTTCATGGCTGAAGATTTATGTAAAATGTATTTTTGTTTAAGGCAGAAGTATCCCATTCGTTACTATAAATTAGGTATTTCATATGTCAAAAATAAATCACAGAAAAATAAAATGAAATGCTTCCTTTCAGCATGGAAAGGGAAAATAAGTATGTCCTTGTCCCAAGTGACCAAACTGTTAATCGAATTATGCTTCAATACTTAGGTCTTTCTTAAACAAGACAGTGAAACATCAACCTGATTTTTCAGCATGGAGAATCCCAGCATACATTAGTCCCCTTGACTTCACTGGGATACTTCAACAGCTTTAAAACACCAGGCATGTGCTTAGCTGGTAGTAAATCACTATTAAATAGCGGAGAATGGAAAAGAGTGAAAAACTCCTTTCCTGCCTGGGGCTAACTTCTTGCAGGGAGGTGCATGCATGGTTCAACCTTTTTTTGAGTGCAAATAAAATCATTCAGGTGTATTTGATAGCATCCAACATTGCAAAACCCTTTTTATATATTGCATGTACTGTTTAGTGTTGCAGAATTCATTTTTAATTTTAATATTTCTATGTCATATTTCTTTCTCTTTTTTGGGTGTGTTGGTGGATCTTGGCTAATAACTCAGACATATATTCAGGGCATCTTCTCAATCCAAAAAAACACTGAACAAAACAAAGAAAAATATGAAAGCAAACAAACAAACTAAACCAAACTGGAAAAAGTGACAAGTTCAAGTCATAGTATTCATCCAGCAAAATTAGGTTAAGTCCTTATCAACTGAAAAAAAGAAAACGCCCTTATAAAAAAATTGAAGAACTGAGCTAAAATAAATGGAATTTTGGTTAAAAACCAGAGAGAAGGTAGGGAGACTCATCTACAAAATCATGAAGCAGATTCATTTGCTGAAAAAATAAATGTTATTTGTAGTGACTTACACCTACGTCTGTTTTTCAGGTTCTTACCTATCTTCTGTCATAGTAATCTTCATAATTTCATATTCTTGCAGAGTTCGGCCCTGATAAGTTCCAGTCACTGTTGCAGCAAGGTTTGGTATTTGGTCTCTTCAAGTTTACCAAAATACTGCATGGGAATCAGTGGAAAAATGTAGACACAAATTAGATTTCTTCAGTTTGACCAGTCAGTCCTACAAGCGAGTTAGGCCTGTGGACTGTGTAGACAGAAGACAGAAAATGTGAATACTGATTCCAAGTATACATATTTATTATTAATCACAGGCAAGTAACAGTAATAAAATGACACTTATTTATCCTAAAGCTAGAACTTTGGATGACAGTCAATGTCTTTGTTTTCTTTCTAAATTTAGATTTCTCTCTACATCAACTACAGTGAATTTCTCTTTGTCAACCAAAAATAACAGCAGAGTTATTATTTGGGGAGAAGGTACTTTACTGCTTATATTCTTATTCAGAAGTTAAAGTCAAAACAAAATTAATCGGGAAGGGTTATCTATAATGAATCACCATTCATTTCAGAAAAAAATATCTTTGCCAGCAGCAGAAGGAAAGTACTTTCAAGCAGTTACATTAGACTATAGACTCCAAGGGGAAGATTACAGATCTTCCATATTCAGCAACATGAATCAAAACTCTGAGGAACTAGTCTAACTTTCTTTCTTTCTTTCTTTCTTTCTTTCTTTCTTTCTTTCTTTCTTTTATTACAAGGCAGCAGGGATTGCTTTTTGTATAGGCTATGATTTAGATGGCTAATTGAAAGTAAGCAGTGGTGAGCTGCTTCCTTGCTAAAATATTACCAAGACAATCTTATCTGAGTTTACAGAGTTATTTTCAATTTGTAAATGCTGTATTCATTTCTACCAGATAAAACACCTTTAAAAATCCTAGACCCAGGCATGACTGGATTGCTGTTGCAACTGCTCTGCACTGTTTCACCCCACACAAATTCTTTCCACCCCATATATATGCATAAACTTTTTCTCCCTATGAATAGTTTTACCATTAAATAAAAAAAAAATAAATCCATTTTATGGAAAATAAATTTAATGATATACCAAATCCTCATAACTTTGAATTGATGTCATCCTGCCAGTTACCTGCTCTGCAGAAAATCTCCCTCATTAGAGCCTACACTTTTTAGAATCTCACCTTTGCAGATTTATCTCTTGCCTATAACATGAAGAAAATCCAGGGCTTTGTTTCGCCATTATAATAGATGTAAATTAATGTTTTGCCATTGTTTGTTGCTGTAATCATAGAGGCAAGTGTATATCCCTAACAGCTATCTTATTTTCAATTTGCAAAGCATACTGTGCTTAATCCCATGAGGCAGCCTGTGGTTCTAGATATGAATTTAAAAAGGTAATTAGACCAGCATAGGGGGCTCTCTGTGAGATAGGAAAACTAAGCTCCTGCCAGGTCCAGAGGGGTCTTTAAGAGGTCCCAGGCTGGTCACAGTTCCCGTCCTAGCGTATTACTTGTTTCTATTGTGTGAAACAGCTTATTTGTTCATGTAAATTTAAATCATGTCGATACTAGTAGATCTGTTCATTTATTTATTTATTTATTTATTAATCTGGAAAGATCACAGAGTTGTATTTCTGGTTACTGGCATGAAGCTATTTGTTTTTATTTTTTATTCCCCCCCCCCCCCCTCCACAATGTTCTCCTCATTGTTACAGTCAAAGAGATTGTAAAAGAGACATATTGATAAAAGTTTTAATGCATCTCTTGTGGGCGGTAGTAATTTTAAGTATCATAAAATCATCATTAAGTCATCTATGTAAATGAAAAGTACTTGGCAACACTTTAGGTGACAAGAAACAGCACTGGCTTCTTTGTATCTCTGCTTTCTTTCTCTCTTTCTTCTTTTTCTCTTTTGCTGATTGTACCATTGTGCATATTTTATATATAAATTATTTCCTCTACGGGTTTTGTGAAGAATTTCTGTAGAGAAAGGATCACAAAAATATGAGAGATAGCATCCATTGAGGAAGCAGTGTTGAGTCAAGGATTAAATCACTCCCTGAAAAAAAATGCCCAAAGGTCATTTCTATGAGCTGAAAGTAATGTGGTTTTGGTGAACCTTTAACAAATTTGGGATAGATTTGGGTTTACATTGGCTTGGATTAGGTGGGTTGTTACTTCATCCCTGGTGTCGTGAGTTTTTACCCCAGTTTTACTTTTTGAAATCTGGATCCAGATCTGAGTTTTGAGACTTAAGCTCAGTTTAGTTTGTATCATGCGAATTTCATTTTGAGTTAACTGCTGGTTTCAAGCACAGCCATAAGTCTTTTCTCAAAGGAAAAGGAGGGTGAAGGATCTGATCACTTACCCATGCTTTACTTTCAAAAATTGACATCTTATGCTGAGTACTTTCTGAGCAAGAAAAACAGAGGGAGTTTGAGCTAAACTGCTTTTATTTGCCCAGATGTCTGATAATATTTAAGGGCTGATTTCTGCCCTTGAGTTGCTTTGGTAGGCAATCTGAACATTCATTCCTGGGAAGATTCTGTCCCTAAATGTTCTCACTTCTCAACACATTGTTACCCTCCCACATATATATTCAGGCAGAAAAACAGAATGGAGAACCTCCCCCAGGGGTTTTAATGCAAGACTGTTGAGTCACATTCTCCCCCTACTTTCTGTATTGAGGTAGAGTTATAGGATTTGGTTTGAAGGTGACAAAGGTGGCAGGAATATATGAGGAAAATCCTGTTTCCAGATCAGTAGACCAAACCAGAACTCCATCCTCACATCTATGTATAGAGGCAATGTCTGAACCTCCAGAGGAGACTAGAGAGTAGAAAGAACTAGGCTCAGGAATTCGAAGAAGTAGCTGCAGAATCTGTTGGCTCAGCTTGTTGATTTCTACTGGACTACAGCTCTTTCTATTGCTTCCCTGAGAGGAGTCTGGGAGTTCACAAGACTAGTCAAGGATGTTATAAACAGCTTCAGAGCTACAAACAACTTTGCAGAGGGCTTGGGACACTGGTAGGCATGATAGCACAGGTTTTATACAATTTCATAGCTCCTTATCTAGTTCATTGCCCACTTCGCCTGTTTAAGAAGAGCCTTTCTGCCACTGGGAAGTAGAAGATGATATGTTCCTATAGGAAGCCAGACTGAACCTTTGTTTCCATATACCACGTGAACTTGACAGGCTTATTCTGAGTTGGGATCCTCTTTAAGCTTTACACCACACACTCCTGGCAGGAAAGTAAGATTGCACCATAACTGCTTTCTTACAGAATCTCCCTTGAAGATTTCTTTGAGTATCACTTCCCATAAACACCTCCTAAGAATGCATGCTAAAGAAATTAGAAACTATGATACATCAAGGCAAACATTTGCTTTAATTGAATTGAATTATTTATTTACTGAAAGCTTGAATTGTTCATAATGACTAGGGCGCCAGTCTCCTCATGCTAGGTTTTTAACAATAAAAGCAGCATTCATTTTAAGGGAGATATTCCTGACTTTTGTCCAACAATCAAGAATGGAACAATATGCCAAGTAGCTAGCAAATGATGATGACAAGAGTCATGCATAAAACTAGAGGAGAATTTCAGTAGATTCAATTTGTAAAGTAGTAGAAATCCAGGTCAGTGTCTTTGCAAGGGCTCTATGCAGTCCTACTAGAAAATCTAAGAAATTTAGATCATGATAAAGTCTTACTTTCATATATTTGGTCACGTATCTGATGATACAGAGAAATGCAATACTCCCAGCCTGAGAACCATGATTTGAGAATTGGGAAAACTGAGTTATGTTAAACCTGAGGTCTGACTAGTTCACTTAGTCAGAATTGGAGGGTAGTACCTCTGGTAACTGGTCCAGAGACCCTAAGATATATTATAAAGTCATTAACAGTTAACTGCCAGGGCTATACATGAATTTGCCCTACTCAGACAAGCATGTGCAGCTATTTGCATCAGAAAATAGTAATCTGCCTTAATGTCTTCCCTTGGCATTAAAGAGATCTAAGTACAGATGCACCAAAATTGCTCTCACAATCCATACATCTCCAGTACCCCATTCACAAGGTAAGATATTTCTTCCTTCTCAGTGATGTTCAGAACTACACAAAAGCATAGGTACTAATATGAAATAGCCCTTTACATTCTGTTTATGGATTTGCCCTTATTCGCCATAGCTGTAGACTGTGGACTATACAACTCCAAACCAGATGGGATGATCTCAAAAAAGTAAAGGTAGAAAGCAAGCTACTAAGTAGCCCAACAGCATTTTGTTCCCCTTGTGTACTGTATTAAGTCTGGCTAAAGAGGCAGCCTCAGAAGTTAGGAAATCCCCAAACAATGTAATCAATCCTTCCATGCCTGTGGTGAGCAATAAAAGTTTATACGAAACCTACAGCACTTCACACTGAATGGCTGAAAAATAGCACACATTTATCAGAAAGCCTGAAAACACACCCCATTCTGGTAGAGCAGAGCAATCAGCAAAGCCATTCTTCACCTAAAAGATTTCCATTCTGTTTTGCTAACACACTATATTCAGTATTGATGTGTCTCTGCGTACAGTAAAGAGCAGACTCTGCAGTACTGGGACAGCTCATTCACATGACAGTGATATCGCAGTCACGCATTGCTCTTGCTTCACAGTGCAACTGGAGTTCTTTATTAAAGCAGCACCCAACAGTGCTAATAGACTAAAGGAGCTTGTCAGTGTTTCCCCTAGAGAACTTCATTTTGTAAGGGGCTTTACATTTGGCTGTTTTATCATGGACAACAGGTCCATAAAGGGATGCTAAAGGGATTAAGTGAAGGTGTACCCTCTAATAGCCCTAATCCAATCAGCATGAATGGTACTGAATTGCAGAAAGCAGCCAGGTTTGGATGATTTCCCTAAACAGCATCCCTTATTTCTGAGGCTGGGCACAGAATTGGGCTGGGCAGGCTGCTGATGTAGCCAAGCCCAGTTAGGCTTCTGGACTTTATTCCATAAGGAGGTACGAATCACACTTCAGAATGGCTTTGAATATTTGACTGTCTTGATTAAAAACATCCATAAAGTTCAGCTGAGGAGATTCAGACTGCCTCTAGAAATTTTTTGGGGGATCTATCCTTCCTTTTGTAGCCTGAGGATCAGCATTACTCAGTCTTCAAAAGGAAGAATTCAGGGTTAGAATGAGCAAAGGTAACGAAAGTGTTTGGGATACTTACATAATGTTGGTCTTTCTCATCATTTTTTTTCCCCCTTTTAATCAGAAATATCACGCACAAAAAAAAAATTCCTAATTTCATGATATTTTGCTCTTGCCATTTCTTCTTAAAAGTAAATAAGAAAATGAAAATCGGAAGAAATTGTTCAGAGAGTTAACTAAGTAAAAATATTAAAAAGCTTCATTCAAGATAGACTTGAAAAAAAAAAAACAAAAAAAAAACCAAAAACAAAACACAGCTTGAGAGTTCTCTGTAATATATCTATGGCCACTTTCAAAATTCACAGTTCTCACTGTCCTGTACACAACTCCCACTCAGTACATCACAGCAACAGTACAGATGGAGTTGTGATCTTCTTTACTCCAAAAGCACAGTCTTGTAGCTAAAGAAGGATATCTGTTAGCAGCTCAGGGTCTATACCATAGAGCTGAGCAGTTCTCAGTACGGCAGTACATCCCAATTAGACAGGCACTTCCATTCTCTGGTGCATTCTTTCTCCATCAAGAAGGATCTCTGCGTGCAACGCACTAAGCCTTTACCATTGTTTTTACATAAAATTGATTTAAACGAGCTGAGTTTTTTATTATTAAGCTAAAGAGTAGCATAGAAGTAGGTAGTTTTGCTGCTATTATTTTGCACTCTCTAATTAAAAATAAAAATGTTAAAATTTCAGAAAGGGCATTTTAAAGACTATTAATTGTTAATACAGAGAGGAGAGACTTGTTACACTGATGGGGAAGAGAGAGGGAAAGCAAATTAGAAAGCACAGCTTTTACCTCTCTCCAAAGCCATATTCTACTTGCAGTTTTGAATCTGACCAGAACAGTGATAAAACATGCAGGATCTGATCAGTGAAAAGCATGGCCATATCAACCCCAAAGGGGCAAAGTAGGTGTGTGTTTATCCATGTATCTCCTAGGTTACCACCATGCACCTCCACTATTTATAGTATCTGAGCACCCCACAACCTTAATATGATTAATGAATATACTTAGGCCATCTAGGTTAGGAAGAGCATTTATTATCTGCATAATAGACATGGGAAATGAAGGCCTAGAAGCCTGAATCTCAAAAGTACTTATGCACCTAATTTGTTTCAAATACTTTTTAGGACTGGAACCAGAGAGACTGAAGCTGTATAAGGCATGAGTACTGCAAGCAGTAAAGCTCTGATGAATGGATTTGTGCCTGTGCTAGTACATTTTTTCTTTTTTATTTCTTGACTTCAGAAGTTGTATTGCATGCACCATTTAGACAAAGAAACCTCAGAGGAATGTCTGAGGTCTTGCAGGATGACTGTGACAAAAGAGACACTGAAACTGAATTTTTGCAAGCCAAGCTACCCAATAGACTGTATCCTTAAAAAAAGTGCTCTTTTCCTATTACTAGAAGAAATGTTAGGTTTTGATGCAAAACCTTTTGGGATTGCAATTAGAATTCTTGTGAAAACCCAAAATTAGTAGTTGGTCATTTCCAGGCTGGAAACAAATCCCTAAAAACATGGTGATAATAACTTGAACTTTAATCATCTATCACGTGTTAACATTTCTGCCAAGGAAAACGTGGACAATCCAGAAGGGTGAGGGGAAGAAGATGTCCATCAGTTCGCAGCTGTCTATTCCCTCAGTGTAGGCTCCATGCTGTTTTTTGATCTTTTCAAGGCTTCCTGTTCTACAGCCACTAGGAGGTGTACTTAATACATAGACAAGAAGGGGAAACAAGAACATCTAGTGAAGAAGGGGTCATGTCCAACATGTGGGGAGGTGCAGTTAAAGATAAAAACTGCCAGCTAGTGAGTCAGTGGAGCAGCTCGTAGTGAGTAAGCTGCTGTAGTTATTGCGTAGGTTTGAGCAGATCTGTGGCTATCCTCATTTAAACTGGGTGCCAACAGCAGTCTCTGGTTACCTCAGTGTGGTGAAGAGTGTAGAGATTCATCATCCTTCCTCCTCACCTCAGAGATACTCACAGATTATCAGAGAAACATGAGGATTAAACTGCATATATATAGACAGTTTCTATAAAATGAGTATGGTAAGAACAGTATTCCCTGAAGAATATGACTGCAGCCTGACTATGCCTGATAGGCATATAGCTCCTTAATTTTAACTACACAAGGAATACAAGCATTAAAAAAAATGGACAGGAAGATGTTGCAAAATTTTCTGAGAAGTGGAGTAAAAATTCAAGCTACCACAACAGCTCAGTCTGTGCAACCAAACTGCCAAGCACATGCTTCAAAATATAACTATGAGTCTTTCTTCTATACCTATTTGACGTTCATTCTTAAGTACATAAGCACACAGCCCTACGTATCTGGGAGACAGAGGGCACGATGGGGCTTTCAGTTACCTGTAACATTTCAGAAATCTGAAAAATGAAGCATGAAACTTGTTCCAGGGAGTGATAGCTCCCCAGTACATTGACTATTCTCCTGAGCTGTTTTCTGTCTGGTTAGCTACATGCCTTTTAGGAAAAAAATAGCTGCCAAGAAACATAAGCAATGAGTGTCCCCAAGTCCTAATTGCGATAATTGGGCACTGAGATCTATTTCAGTTTGGATCTTCCTCTGCTTTCTATGCTTGTCTTTTTTTTTTTCCTTTTTTTTTTCCCCTTTGCTGTGCTTGGAAAAGTGGTTGTGGAATGGACTGGTTTACATTTCTCTTTGAGTATATACTAACTGTGCTAAGAGTTAAATATGAAAAAGAATGAAAATAAGCACGAAAGACAACATCCGTTCTCATTTCAATTTCCTGGAAGGAAAGTGTGGTTGGGCAGATGGTGCTTTTTTGTTTTACTAAACTGAATGATCAGATGTAAATAATATAACCATATAAACTCTAAAGATCGTTGGAGGTGAGGTTTCTATGTGCAGTGAATTGCCATAGTACAGAGAGTTTTCTCTCCTTAGTGATATGTCATGCTTTTTTTTTTTTTTATATAGCTTAATTTTTTTCTGACTCCTCACCCTCTACCTGCCTAGTCATACTTGTTTCAACCATTGTACTTCAGTTGGTTGAGTTGTACCTTAGTTATTTCTGTTCCCATCCATGGAGCACCAGGACACTGAGTTTCTGGTTAAACAGGTAGAGGAGAATGGCTGGTAATTTGGCATCATGTGAGTCTCAATATTTCTGTATTGCTGTTATTTTTCTTCATGCCCTGGCTTTATTATGCATTATGTGATTTTTTTTTTATTATTTTTTTTTTTTAGTTTGATGTGATTTTTACATGTTTGGAGCTCTACTTTTATTTGCTTTCTAAGTTGAAACACTAAATATTCCTAGATGTAGAAGAATTTGTGTTGTTTGTTAGTTATGAAGGGTCCTTAAAATAACAAACAAACAAACAAACAAACAAAAATATCTCTATTCTAATTGTGAATGACTAAACATGACTCAGTAAGGTCACTAATACTGTCTTCTATACTGAAGGAGCAGAAAAAGCCATTGTGCAATGAATGTGTAAAGAAATAATACTATGGTTTCATTCTCAGCTAAGATCAAGCTGTATGCTCTTCATTTCTCCTCATATCCTGCATGATGGGGTTCAGATAGAGGGCTTCTTTGTGTTCACACTACACGAGCAACTCTACTAGTGGTAGTAAAATAGAAATAATAATGCAAACTTCTTACTAGGTTATAATATCCCTGAACACCTTCCCAGTCCATGGTGACATCATGAATATGATGCCTTTTTACTGGATAAATAGGCGCAGTAGACATTTTCTTGCTGAAAGAGTAACACAGTATTCCTCAGGAGAAATGACTCATACAAAATTATAGAAACTAAGTATCAAATCAGAATGACCAGGTCTGTGGAAATTTGAATACATAATCACTTCTTAAACTTCTCAAAAAATCAAAATGTGAAGACCAACTAGGCGATCAAATTAAGCTAAAACTGACTTTCTGAAGTTCATAAAAAATCAGGAGTACTAAGAGACATTACTTAGTTTTTTTATAAGCAAATAGAAATGTTAAATGTATATTAAAAAAAATGTTTTGTGTTTGTTGTTGTTTTTGTTGCTTTTTAAATATTTATTAACCTAAGAGACCTTTTGTCAGGGCCTCATTCTGAGTTTTTAGCTATTTTAAACACGTAACTGCTGGAATCAAATAATTCCACAAGAATTTCAGCTCTTGTTATGAAATAAAATATTACTAGCAAAAACAAAACTTGAAAATTTGCTCAGAATAAACCCTAAAATCTCAAAAAAAACCAAAACTAAACAAAACTAAACTAAACAAAACTAAACAAACAAACAAAAAAACAAAAAAAAACCACAGAAACATATTTTACTTTTTAAGCCATGTCCATGTTTCCAGAGCCTGATGTATTTTTAGGCTCCTTGATTTTAACAGTGCACAAAAAGAAGGAGCAGAGCATACTAATGACATTACAGCAGTATTATTAAGAAAGTGGAAGGAAAAGCAGAAAAAAATTTAACTGTCCTCCACTTAGTCTGAAGCTGCACTGCAAACTCTAATGAATTAGTTCTTGTAGCAAATGTGTCATTGGAACTATGATTTTATAGGGGCATGTTTTCAACATTACATATTAAATGAGAAATAAATCAAACCAAAAAGGAAAGACTTAAGCTCACAGAACTTCCTGCCTCATGACTTTTCTAAAAGTTTGAAAACATCTCCAGTTGTGCATAGCAGCTTGGTAATAAATAAATAACAGAAGAAATCTAATAATTAAGAACTCCAGAGAGAAGTGCTAGGACTGGAGGAAAAAAAAGAACCAAATCAGAGAGGCTTCAGCTCAAATGTTGTCATTCACTTAACAATTGTTTTTGGTGCACAGAGGGGATAACTTTGCAGGAGGATGTGTGCTGCTGATGGGTACTGCAGGCAGGAAGCAGGGCTGGGGTGCAAGTGTCATGAACAGACACTGAAAGCAGCAGAAGCAGCAGAAGCGGGCAGGGCTTCGGACGGTTGCTCACTCATTTTCTCACAGTTAAAAGCTGACAAACTTGAAATGGTTTGGGGCCGATAAGGCAAGTGTAGTTGAAAAGGAAGGAAAGGCCTTAAACACCTGAGGCCAAACTTCTATCTTCCGTCGATCTCAACTGGAATAAAACGATATTTGCAAGCCCAAGATTTGACTCCTTGTCTTTGTACGTATTCTGAAACCCATAGAAATTGATCATAGAATATTTCTGGCTAGAGACCACCCCATAGACATTGCTGCCCTCGTGTACAAACATTCTGTGCTATAGGTAAATGATGCATTAGCACACTCACTCACAGACATGTAATTATGGATAGTGCTCTAAACGGAAGAGGAGAGATACCATTTGCAAGTAAAACAGACTGGTAGCAGGTTAAGTTACAGTTACCAAACGAAATGGAGGCAATCTTCAGGTCCTGACAAGCAGCTGCAAGTAAAACCTGTTGAACAAGTAAGACATCAAATGTCCTGTGGCATTGGAAAGAAAAAATCTGATATCTGATTTTTCTTTCTCTTGAAAGAAGGACTTCATCATGCAAACCTAATTCTTTGTTTCATGAGTGGGCCTGGACTGCCACTGTTCATTACTATGGAAGTCGATGTAGAAATCAACACAGTACTGCCTTTCCTCTCTTGTGTTATAAGAATTCAAATTCAATTTTTATTTTACAGCACAGCTACATAATACCTCACAGTATGGTTCTTGGTTGCCTACATCCGTTAACAATGGTTTTGAAAAGAGATATAGAACATAAAATCAAACTCTATTTCCCCCCCCCAGTAGTCTGTTTCATCTTACAAACAACAGCAATTCACCATCTCAAACACACAGTAATAGTAAGTAGAGTCTATTAAACACTATATTCTTCCTCATTTATTTATTTATTTATTTATTTACTTACTTACTTACTTACTTACATACTTGTTTTTGGACCACTGGCATAGTTAGCTGTTTTGCAAAACCAGTGGTCTACAAACTTTGGCCAACAGATGCCTTTGCCAATAATATACAAGGATGCCAAAGGCCTTTCTTACCCCCTATACAGCAGACTACTGCACTTTTTCTTCTCTCACCCATTGGACTGAAATACTATGGGAACACTTAGACCTACAGTGTTTTACATTGGGATGCATGGCCTTATGTTTACAAGACTCTAACTGATGCTGATCATGTTCTTAATAATTTACTCAGATTTATATGTCTGTGTGTTTTACAAGGCTTTCAGTCTGAGTGTTTGACAATAGTGTGTGCCTATGGTTAAGTTTAAAAGCCATTACCCAAACAGGTGGACTAACTTTCTACACAGTGTGTCTTTTAAAGTTGCCTGGTCATCATTCCTCACCTCCTTTGTCAGTGATTCTGCAGAAGTGTCTAACTGAGGCTCTTTGCAATTGGTGGTTAGCTCTGTGGTCTAGAGACTGTATCATAAAGTCCCTAAAGATATTTCAGAAGCTAGGTGGCCCAGCAGATTCTTACTCTGGCAACAAAATCCCATCAGCCTCAAAAGTGATCAGTGCAACAGAAGAAACAGCAACACATGAAAAATAGGAATGAATATATCCAAAGTAATCTGACTAGTTTATGTTAAGAAAGGATTTGACAGACCTGCTGTGTTCCTACTTAATGCCAATCAAGCCTGAAAGGGACAACTTCAGCTCAGGTATTTATCTCAAACTGGTTTGAATTATTCTCACATCTTGATTTGGAGAGTCCAGAACAAAATACCCTGAGAAGCATGTGTTGACACATCCTACATAAAACAAAATTAAACCTATTCAAGTCAAGGAAATAAACAATGTGACATGAGAATCAGGCCCTTGGAGTTTGACAACAAAACTAGAGCTCTGTCAGGGCTCAGTAAATTCTCAGAAATTCTTCTGGGAAGTGAAAAATCCACAAATTCCACTGCATCACCTCTTTCATACAAGAAGCATAAGCAAAATGCATGCAGGAAAAGTCAGATATATTATTAACATTATTAACGATGTTAATAATTAATATATTATTAATTATATATCTTTTTTTTCCTGCTAATCAATATAAGCCTCATGTTTCTTTTGCAGGCATAGTATTAACTAAAGAACAGCATTTGCGGTTAAGTCTGGATTGTCCTTTTTCATTCCACACATATCAAAACTTATTCAGAAGAAATTGTCTTAAATGGTTACCAGGATATAAATGGTTATCACAGAAGTCACAGGAATGGTAGTGCTTACCAAAACCCCAAGAAAGTACTTCAGACAATTTTTCTTTCATTGCCAAGCAGCAAAGGTCAAGTGAACTGTACTATTTGCAAATGTCCACCTTCCCAGTCTGTCACAAGCAGCTGTAACATACCCACCAGCAGCAATTTCCACTTGTCTCTATCTAGAGGGGAGAAAGTACCAGGAGCTGCATTGTTTATAATTCCCTTAACCCCGACGGTAATTCCGTTTACCGTTACTTGAAATTAAAGTTAGGTAATTTGACACGTCTTTTTGGTACTCAACCACAAAATACCTTTTAAGCAAGCCAAAGATTTGGAAAGTTTACTTCCACAATACTTTACAGAATTTCATTATTGCAACAATGACAGCAAAGTACAAATGAGAAGTTACATAGACTCGTGAATAGCTGTGTCTTGGTGGGGAGGGGAGTGTCATTGTTGCAACTATTAAGGAATCCCAATGGGTTTGACACAGAGCTGGAAGGCAGTTTTCTTCCAAGGATGAGGCTTCTCAATCAAGTATACCAAATATAGTAAGAATTGAGCAAGAGGAAGCTTCCAAGTGCAATGTTGGGCAGGAAAAGAATGCAATTAGGAGTGTGTTCATACGTTGTGTCTTTCCATGTAATTACAGTGCTTCCTAGAAAAAGGCATATGCAGAGAAATTACATATGCAGAGAAAGAATTACCTATATTAGCTGCAGACGGTATATTTTTATCCTTAAGTCCACTCATTTAAGTTACGTAATTGAAGCCTGAGTTAGATTATATCTAGATTTGGAAATTTTTTAAAGTCAAGTAAACCTCTTAAACATTATATTGCTGATGAGTTTGTGTACACACCACTTCCGTATCTCTTTGTGAGTATCAAAGTAGCTGCCAGGTATCTGCACTGAACTGCATGACTCAGTCTGTGGATTCATTTTACAATCTGGTAAAACCGGTAACTGATAACACCTATCCTTTGTAAGAACGTCTAATGCGTTTTAATTTGACAAATGAACGTTTACAAAAATAAATAAATAAAAGATTAGACTGATGAAGTTTAAAAACACAAAAGATGACTCAAAAATCCATTCACTCAATATTATTTTGAGCAGTACAACTAATATCTAATAATAATACAATCTAAAATAATACAATAAAAATACAATAATAATCTAATAGTAATACAACTAATATAAATAAAGTGAACCTAGTTTTCCTTTTCATCAGGATAAATGAGGAGTAATTTCAAAGACACCATTATCCTTAAACAGTGTAAAATAAGTGAACAAGAAATACAGAGTCACTATCTTTTACTAGTCAGAGGAGTCAATTTTTAATTATGTAATCTCAATCTTAACATAGCTTCCTTTTTAGAAACTTTAGTGCCAAATAAGTACAAGGTGCTATATTTTTTAACTCTGAATATGATTACCCTTTCAACCATATTCTGCATTTCATTTTTACTATAAAAGTTGTTCGTTGTCCAATTTCAAGCAGAAAAACTATAAAAGTCCATTTTGACTTCACTATAGCAGAACTAAAAGATTTTTTTTTTTTTTTTTTGAACTAAGATTAAATTGATATATCTAGAGCTTCTGTCATTGTAATATGACATTAGGAGCATAGTCAAATACTAGCTTTGACTATAAGTGTCCTACTAAAGTAGCAGTCTACTGCAGAGTGCTTTTTGATGTATCAAAGAAATGGTACTATCTTTCAAACTGCATTCATATTCTAACCTCCTATCATCAAGGTAAAGTAATAGCAGGACTAAAGCATGATCTTTTTTTCACAGTTTATAGAAGTCAGTGCTATGAGGAATTGCCTAGCCTTACATTAGATATTCATGTTTAAATGAACCACATATGGGCTTTCCAATCTACAAACTCCATTAATTAGGTTTTCTCCTTTTCTCTGTCTTTTATTTTAGGCTTCTTTACCTTCTCCCCTGCTGACACTGCTATAGCTTCACTAATGACAGGCCAAGTAATTTTTCTTTCCCTAAAATTGAAACACTCTTACTGGAACTATTCAGAAATATTTCAGTATAATACAGTTGACCAATGACTTTATTACTCACTGGGTAGATAAATTTTTACTTCATTATCTCTCAGATGTGTCACATATCATATAGAAGCTTCTACCTCATAAGACTGTTTTTGTTGTGAAAAAAAAAAAAAAATGGTTAGTAGAAAAAATGTCTTTAAAAAATTCTTAATACTTATAGCTTTGTTTTGACTATACTATGTACAGACAGGTAGAAAGAGAGTATTTAAAAAAAAAAAAAAAAGAACTGGAGGATCAGAGCTACAAATTGCAGTGAATCTCCGAAGGTGGTAAGGTATGTGTGACAAGAGAACAGAATTTGGGTTCCCTTTTTTTTTTTTTTCCCCCTGGGAACATTTCCCCACATACCGCCTCCACTTTTTCTTTTCCCGTAGAGCCAATACAGAGCAAGTTTCCATCCTGAGTGGTAGAATAAATTCTAACTTTTTCTTTAGTGTGAATCTAGGAAAAAATACAGAACTCCACATTCACACAGCAATGGGAAAGTTTCTCTAAAAATGTTTATTTTCAAGTGAAACAATGCATCTATTTTGATATCGTTGAATTGTGTCACTGAAGTCCACAAGTTTTCTCACTGAAGAGCTTAAAATATTGAATGTACACATGATACAAATACTAATACAGAATAAATGCAAATTTTGATAGGATAAATTCAGAAGAAAAAAGCAGAAATGAATTAATCTACTTTGATTTTGAGGTATTGAAATAGTTTCTGTTGAATATATTGTTAAAATCAGCATGTTCCTGTACAGTATTTAAAATACAACCTTTCTGAAAACAGTTTTTGATCAACTTTATGCAGAAGAAAATGTTATTTTTATTGTTTTTACCATAAATTCATGAAAAGTATTCATAATGACAGACACTGCTGATGAAAAAGCTAGATTAACACAATGGGTCCTTCCCACAGAATGAACAGGGAATTAGGGAAGGTACTGCCATATTCAAAATTGCTCTTTTGTATCTGAGTCTGTTCTAAAATTGGACAAGCTAACAGTTCAAATTCCAGACACCTTAATCAAGCAAAGACCAATCTTATTTTCAGGTCCTTCTCCTTCTAAATGAAATCTGCAAGGGTAACAAGAATTGTCCAGTAAAAATGTGAATATGTTGTAAATGCTACATGGGAACCCATGGCTAAATGAAGCAAAATGAAAATGAAAAACTGTTAATCATAGAACTATAGAATGATTTGGGCTGGAAGAGAACTTAAAGCCCATCCAGTTCCAAACCCCTGCCATGTGCTGGCTGCCACCCTCCAAATTAGGCTACTCAGGGCCGCAATCCAACCTGGCTCTGAACACTTTCAGGGACGGGGCATTCACAGATCTCTGGGCAGCAGTGCCAGTGCCTCATTACCCTCTGAATAAAGAATTTCCTCCTAACATCTAACCTGTATTGCCCCTCTTGTAGCTTAAAACCATTTCCCCTTGTCTATCATTGTTGGTAGATATAAAAAATCAGCCTCTTCCCTTTAGTGAAAGATTGCAATGAGGTGTCCCTGGAACCTTCTCCTTTCCACGTTGAAAAAGCTCAGCTTTCTCAGCTTGTCTTCAGAGATGAGGTGCCCCAGACCTCATCCTTGTGGCTCCCTTTGTTCATAAGTGATAAGAACTTCTTCACAGTAAGGGTGATAGAGCACTGGAACAGGTATTGCCCAGAGAGACTGTGGAGTCTCCATCTGTGGAGACATTCAAGACCCAATTGACCCGACCTACCTGTGCAACCTGGTCTAAGGAGTGATCTCTAGAGGTCCCTTCCAACTCCTACAGTTCTGTGATTCTGTGATTCTTGTTCCACTCCTACAGTTCCATGTTTTTTTCTTCTGCTGGGAGTCACAGACCTGGACACAATAAGGAGATAACTCTCCAATACAGAGGGATGAGTCTCCAATATCAGGATACAAGATAACCCTAGTACAGATCAAAGTCAGTATTTATTGTACAAAACTTTTCTCCTGCTCTCAAACAGAAACCCTTTATCTACAGAAACATTCCAGATTTGGTCTGGAGGGCAAAGTGTGGAAATGAAAACTCTCTTTAGATCCACAATTATAGAATCATCAAATCCTTACAGTTGGAAGGTAATCTAGTCCAGCTTTCCTGCAATGCACAGAGACATCCATAGTTAAGTCAGGTTGCCCAGAGCCTGATCCAGCCTCACACTGAAAGTCTTCAATGACAGGGCATCCACCATATCTCTGGGCAACCTGCTTTAGTGGTTCACCACTCTCACTGCAAAAGACTTTTTCCTTATATCCAACCTAAATATACCCTCTTTAAGCTTGAAACCATTTCCTGATTTCTTAGGTGACCAATCAGTGCAACACACAGGAGAAAGGTCTCAGAGACATTCCTCATTAGTATTTCAATCATTTCAATGTCAAATGAAGGATGGTAGCCATCAGTGTTGATTCAGTTCATAGTAAGTATGGATCCAGACGTGCTTCCCCCACTATCCAGATTCTTCCACTTTCTCTTAGATATACAGATCAAATTTTATTAAATTCTCCCTTCTTGTCACAGTGAATTACGAGCATCAGATGGATAGGGTTGAGTAGCTTATAATGTGCACATAGTAACAATGCTTCCAGATACAGTATTGAATGAATGATAATGTATGCTGATATTGGCTCAGCTGACACTGTATGTGGCCAAAATTCATTGTTGCATAAGAAAAAGAAAAATCAGGAAGAACTGTGGAGAAGGAACTTTCTTGCCAAATTCAAATCACAATAATGTTAGTATCACTTGGGAATAACAAAACTAAATGGATCTGATTTTGCTTGCTGTGGCAGAAATGACCAGAAAGGAATGTTGGGCAGACCTTGCACTTCTCTGATTGGTGCTTCTTCTGCAGTTCACATGCTCCCAAGTCACACTGTATAACAGCGAACACATGACATCCTGGTGCCACTCTCCTGATTCACATTGTTCTTATATGTAACCCTATTTTGCCTGCATAAATAGGGAGGAATTTCCAGTTCCGCAGAGATACTACAAGTTTAGTCATGAAGATAATTAAGTCCTTTGGGCTTGAACTACCCAAACATTTCATACTTGAAAGAAATTCAGATATGACTCTTAATGCCTGGACTACTGCCATCTAAACAGTGTGGATTCATTTGAGGTTTAACGTTAGCTCCAAATTCTTCACATCAATTCATCATTCAGGTATTTACTATTCCAACAAATAGTATTATAGAATACTCAGACATTCTAATGTACTGTACTGCCTAATGCTACCTACATATAAAAACAAGCATCCATCTTTTAAAAACTTCAAATTTAGTCTGTAAAAAATAGAAAAATAAACAGAAATAGAAAAAAAGAAAGTTATTAATGCACTTTTCCAAAGAAAATGAAACACAGGGAGAGCCCAGTCAGTTGCCCCCTAAAAAAAACACAGAAGACTGGTGGTATGGTTATGGAAACTCTTGAAAATTATTATCTCCCAAAGAACAGGAGACTTCGTTACTAGATCATTTTACTATGAATGCTTTGCAGTAATAACTATTTCTGATTTTTGTTGCTCACTACATCCAATTGGAAATATTTTTACACATTGCAGAACATCAAGAACTTCAGCACTGTAATGAATATTTTTTTCCGTGACAGAAATCTTGAGAAATTTATAAAAAAATATACGTACTTCTTTATACTACTGTGATGGTCACATAAAAGATATCTTGATACAGAAACAGGAACACTTGCTTGAAATCAAGCTTAGGTGTCTAGAGATTTTGGAAGGTAAGGAAAAAGGAAGAAGAGCTGCATTTATCAAGGATTACAGAATCACAAAGAATTGCAGGGGTTAGAAGGGACCTCAAGAGATCAACAAGCCCAACCCGATTATGAGATCTCTGTGCAAAGTTCTCAGCAATTTTACTTGTATTTCAAAGTAGAATTCCTAGAACCACCTGTGTTTGGAAATTACTGTAATATTTTAGCATCAATGCATGATAATGTCTGATTAATTTTATATTATCACCAGCAGTAAATGTGTGCATATCAGCATATACACATACTATGTAAAACATTTTTGGATTGATATAATTCAGGTCACTCAGAAGCCATTTGAAAAACATAATTACAAGAAATAAAATGAAACCTTTTTAAAATTTTATTGCAATGTAAGGTTAACTCTGAGCTCACTGAAATCTGGATACCTTTCAAACCTATGTTGCTCATGTGGAGAACAGTGAGATAATTCAAGCTTAGCCATTTGGTACACTTTCTTCAGGTCTCCGCAGAAGTAATTAAAACGGAATATGGATAAATCATTTGCCAGCTTTCATTTTTATTCATAGGCTAAATTTTATTCTTAAAATAATACAAATCCATTTTTTTTTATGGTTGATCAATGAAAATCCAAAATGATTGAGAGATAGAATACTATCCACTTATATTTAAGACTAACAAATGAATGTCTTTCAAGTTTTTCAATAGAAAGGGCCTCTGAAGAGTTATGTAATTCAATTTTGTCTTGAAAAAAATGTGAACTCAAAATCAATACTCATGAAGCAGGTGAAACTGATTTTATTATAAATAGGAAGATTATTTACGTGACTTCCTTATGATATGAGTTCAAAATTTATTACCTTTTTTTGGACTGATATTTTTATATTAATTTCCTACCTCTTTAGTTTCTCTTTCAGTGGTGATGTAATGCATTACAAAATGAAGAGATGAGACTGAATCTCAAAGATCTTAGAAAGTTCTGTCCAGTTGATTAGGGACTGAAAAGATTTTTTTTACCTTTCAAAGTCAAATATTCCCAGATGAGTCCTATGCCTAAAAGCTTAGTCCTGCTGTTTTTCAACTAATCATTTGCAAAACTGATGGAAAAATAAAAATTAAAAAGCTAAGGCAGAAAAAAAAAGAGACTTCTGGTAGGTGAGCCACAGCAGGGCAATTAAGATGATACGGCAGAGGTAGACATCTGCTCCTAGACAGATACAGTTCCACTGATGCTATCTATAGCTACAATCCTTCTGAGAGATAAACAACGTGCAAGAGCAATGTACAGAAGGAAATGCCACACTGAGAAAGTGATGATGGGAGACCAAGCTTGCAGCCCCTGTGGTCTGAGAAAGAGTGAGAGGCAGCAAAAGAAAAAAAGAGGGGTGACATGTGGGGCCCGTACCAGGCACATGCAGGTGGCTGAAGTCATACAATGGACACACATCAAGATGTAAAGCTAGAAGCTGTGTGAGAACTGACACTGGAGGGGAGCAGAATCATAACGAAGATGAAAGGTACAATATGGCTGAGATAAGGAGGATGGAAAACCCCACTCTAAGCTCTATGAGTAAAGCTACAGTTAAACTATGATGAAATTCAGAAAAAATAATCTTTAACAGATGATTTATTGACTAAGATTTGAAGGCTTGGATAGTTTCTCAGACTTTCAAACTCATATTTAGGTTCCTCACTAACTTGAGCTATACTCCTCAGTGTAGATCAATAGATGGTTACTTATTTCTATTTCATATGATGTTTAGACACAGAAGTAGTGTTTCCCCTTCTCCTTGCGTGGTGCAAAACAAACCAAAAGGAGGATGTAGCATCTGTTCCAAATAACTTTCAAGCCAAGGACTGTCACTGTTTCATTTAAGTAGTTTTTGGAGGGAGAGGACGCTAGCTAGTCAGCTCCCCAACCCCGGAGATAGCAGTTCTCAGAAGGTAAAGCATATCACCTCCAACCACCACTATGTGGTAATGTGGTGGTTCTTCATGTCACCTGCCCCTCATGACATCTGCCTCTTAGTTTGTTTTGAGCAGAGCTTGTTTGCATTTCATTTTTCCAGCACAGAAATGAAGTCTTAGCATTCATTTGCCTTAAAAAAAAAAAAAAAAACACACAAAAACAAAACCAACCAACCAAACAAACAAACAAATAAACAAAAAACCCAACCTCAGTATTTAAGAAACTCGGAAAACTTACAGCAAGAATTTGAGGCTAAGGGGTTTGCAGAGAACAGAGACAACCAGCAGCCAGCCAGGATGTCCTGGTAGGGAGGTGTGTTACCTTGCACGATGTGCTCTCTTTCTATTCTGGGCTGAACCTAGGCCTTGATTTGCTTCAACAAAAGATCAACAACATCAAATTTTCATCCTATCATCCTATCTCATGCTTTTACCTCAAACCAAAAATGTAAATTATAATAATTATTCTTCCTGGTTACCCTGTGGTCTCATTTGATTAAAAATAAAAGTTTCTTTTCTCTGTCTGGGAAGAAGACAGCAATATCAAGCAGAAGTTTAATGAAAAACTGAAACTAACCTCAAGACGTCATGCCTCGGATTTATTTTTTTAATGCCCACATATGAAAGGTTCTTGTCCAGAAAAACCTTGCCTAGAACGTCTAAAGTTTTCTGAGTATCTGAAGAAGGTAGAGGTGGACTTAATGCCTTTAACAAGCAATTCACTTGAGGCTCGATTCTGCTATCCTGGCTCAGTTTAAACCCAAAGGTGACAAATTTAAATGCTTCTTCTGTCCACAGGATGCTCATAAACAGACATAAACAGACTGCATTTGCCTCCGATGCATTCATTATGGAAAATTGGGCTATGAGGCTTTTTGTTTGTTTAGCTTCACTTTTGTCTTCCTTATTCTAGAGAGCAATCATGAATGTTTGAATGATGTAGATGTTGGTTTTAGTTAGTTGTTTATTGTTTGTTTTGTTTTGTTTTTAGACTCTTGCATGTTCCTTTCATTCTGCTTATTTTTAATTTCACATTCACACACATAAGCCTCAACTTTTCTTTCTGAGACATGAAAGTTGGAAAAACTCTGTTCTGCGAGTGCTCGCAGAAAGTGAAAGAAAAACATAAACTGTAAATATCTATTGTACATGACTCCAAAAACTTAATTTTTGAATATTAGTGTGAAATAAGGTCATACCTCTATTAAAATTCACCTAGACCTACATTAAAGTATCAAAACATGAATGGTATCAGCAAAGAAAGAGCCCTCCTACAGATGTGTTTGTTATTAATGTATAATTTCTCCTTTTAGAATACAATTCTTTCAGCATATCCTATCCAGTAAATAATTCAAATATTTGGAGGCCATCATAAAAGATCTGGCAATTTAAACTGGTCAAGGAAAGCTGTAATCTTGGAGAAATCCCCTTTGGAATATCTACAGTGACCACCTATCAACAGAGAATGACAGTTTCAGAGATAAAACCCCTAATGTTCATCAGAGTGTAATAATTTTTGGACATTACAAGTGCTAATGTAGCTTTCTTATTCCCAGCTAGTAATTCCTGGGGAATCTGGCAGCTATGGAAATCTGTGAAATTAATCCTGAAATATATACTTGATTGATAACTATATTGTTTCTTTTTTTTTTCTTTCTTTCTTTTTTTTTCCCCCAATTTGTAAGTGTAGAGTGTAATATCTGGGGCTTTTGAAAGAAACTGAAGATTTAGTACAGCATAGAAGCACCCTGTCTTCCTTTCCTTTCATGCTTTCTAATGCAGAAATAAAATTGACATGAAACTTTACATGAGGAACTTTAGGAAAACATTTTAAAATATATTTTGGTGTATGTTGCATTATTCAATTTTAACCTACCGTGCTACTTTCAGGTGACAGATTGTCATTATGACTGTGCTTTCTTTTTCACTGGAGTCTATCACTTAAAAGAGTTCCCTCCCCCATCTCAGCTTTGCTTTTCAAGCTTTTTTATCTTTTCTACCTTGCTAGAGGCATTATTAGGGCAGTTCACCTTTGACCAAATGGGCAGACGAACATCCATCCTCTGGAGCCAATACTAGCGCTGTTTGGTAGATGAGCTCTCAAATGGTACTGAACTGTGACCTCTTCTTCTGTTCAAAGACTAAATACATAAACTTGAGCCTCCATTGGTGCCAAGCCTGGGAACCTGAGTTGCTCCCTAATCCCAGGTCTTGCAGCCAGCAGCACAATGGGCAGCTCACCATGCCAGCCAGCCAGCCTGAAAGAATGTCTTTATTCTCTCTTCCTCAACAAATTGCTTATTGTTTGGCCCACAGGCTGCTAGACCTTGTGAACTGTCCAAAACTTTACTGCTTTTCTGTTAAACTTTCTTCTTTTTTCCCCGTGATTTTGTTTATAAATGAAATGAATTTCTATTTTCACTTCTTAGCAATATCATTTTTAAAGACAATGTTACTTTTAATCTTTTTTTTCCGAGTATATCTGCCTTTTAGACGCCTGCAGGATCTACAGAAATAATGCAAGCTCTGCAGGTTTAGGCTCCTTAGAAAGAAGGGTCTTGGAAAATGTTAAATGTTATAATGCAGTAAAATGAAGGCAAATGCTTCAGAGCATTCAGGTGTTTCCAAAGATACCGTTTCTCTGCTTTTGGCCTCATCTTGACTGTGACTATCCTGTGTCAATTATATAAACAGTGAGTATAGGACACAACACTTGGGACCCTACAAAATGGAGTTTAAAGGCATTTTTGTTTGTTGAAAGTTAAAACAGATTGCCTAGTCTGCTCTTGATCTGTTGAAATATTTCTGGAAGCCTCTTTTGTCTTCAACGGAAACTTCTGAGAATGTGACTGCAGGACAAGCATAAGGTAAGTTAGAGCTAGACAGAGCACCTGCAGTATAACATTGATATTGCAAGGTTCAGAAGACTTACCCTAGGAGAAGGAACACTCCTCAGCCATAAGCTCACCACATGAAGAAAGGAACTGTGATACATAAATACTGCCAAAATCAACAGAGGACTAAGGGTTCTTCTATACTTTTCCCTCATCTCAGTAACCTCCCATTGAGAAATGTCTATCTTTTATCTGGAGAACCTGAATATGTGGAAAGGCCAGATAAAATCAATTTAAATACTCATGCACTTCTGCCTTCATTTTTTGAACATACTGGTTAACAGAGATGTCAAAAGTACAGAGTTTTCTTGAGCCAGAGATGACCTAGGAATTACCCAGATTTCTTAAAAGTGTATGCATGAGTGCTATATATTTATATATATATATAATTTAATACCCTTTCAAGTATGAGAATGGCAGCACAAGAGTGGAAGAATTGCAAAACTAAAATGTCCACATTAAGCTGATGCATGGTACATACCGGATGATATATATACTGCCTTATTGTTCAGTTGTGGCTCAGGGAGCTAAATGCATAATTTAAGATATATGTACAGTCTAAGGGTCAAATGCTGTCAGTTACATGAGTGTAAATCATGAGCAATTACACCAAAGTGACTGGAGCTGCAGTACCCTGGATTTACGCAAGTGTTACTGAAAGCAGACTGTGAGTCAATATGTGTCATCAATACAATTGAGTTAGTGGTATTGAGGGAATTTTATGATATGCATGAACCTAAATTCTTCACATTTTTCATTGATTATAATATTACTTTTTGTGCTTCTATTTTTGTTATTGTTTTTAGAAGAATAAGTGTCCCAAACTCTGATTCTGTACGTGACATTCCCACCAAATTTTCCCAACCCCAGTTCATAATGATATGACAAACATTTCACAGCTGCAGAAGCTTACTTTCTTTACCTATGTTTCAGGCCAAGATCTTAATTTATATAAATGCAGAATTCTGAATCTCATGCAGCCTTCTTGGCAAACATCTTACTACACGTAGAAATGCATCCTTACTCTCACCTGTTTCCATTAATAATTGCATGCATAGCAATGAAGGGCTAGGAAATGAAAATTCTTAGACATATAGGACAACAGGATTTTGATGCAGAAGGGAGGACTTTGTACTTGGCTGAGCAGAATGGGTATGGAGACTTGGCAGCAGAAAGTACAATCAGCTGTGTTATAGAGTATGGGACAGCTTTCTTAACTGATTCTTCCTGGGTTTGTTAGTGAGGAGTGCAAGGGAAAGAAAATAGCCTTGCACTGAATCTAAGATACAACTCTATGGCACAAATCAAGGAGATATAAAAACTGATAATCTATTGGGGAGGTATCAGAGTACCTGCCAGATATTGCTGGCTTTCAATGACCTTATTTTGCATGGAGGAAGAATATATGATTTTCTGGTTTGAGAGGAGGTTTTTAATTCTGAAAGGAGGTTATGTGTTAAATATATGGTAGCAGTCTCTTCAATAATAGAAGTCAAGGCCTTTGCGTGTGGAGCCAGAATCTAGTATTCTATCACATAAAATAATGCCATTATTTCTTAACATACTTTTAAATTGAATGCATTATTTTTAAATCACATTTTTATGATATTCTTGAATATCTAGAAAGATTAAAAAAGTCTGAAAGTAGATTCTCCAATATTCGTATAATCAAAAATGGTTGATTGAATTTGGAACACACACACAAAAAAAGAAAGCCATTTAAGATTACAGTGATCAGCCGCCCCGCACCCGGGCAGCGAAGAAGGGGGGAGCAGCTTATCACTTCAAAAGAAACAGAAAAATGTGTTTGAATTAAGAAGGTCTGAATGGATCTCAACATCATAACGATAATTACAGTTAGGGTACAATTTATAGTAAAAGAACTATTATCAATTATGATTGGTTTTCACTGAATAAAGATCTAGGAATTTTTTCAAAGTGAAGACACATTCGTCTATGCTCAACACGTACATGCACCCTTAGCCAGTTAGAGTACTGTGTAGGCATAGATTTGTCAGGATTCTTTGATCCCAAAAGGATTCATAGAAGAAAAATTTCTCTTTCTGAGAAATGATCTCTCTAGAGACTGATAGGGATGATACAATAGGCTGGAGTTGCTATTATTAAAAAAAAAAAAATTACTACTTTTTCTGACTATGTTTCTTTTTTCCCAGTGGGATTCTGATTCCAGACATTCTACCAGCCTGACATCCACTGGGAAAGTGATGACACCATAAATTATTTAGAGGTTTGAAAACCATGAGAACTACTGTATATAACCAGATTGGATTGACTTTTTAACTCTTTTGATTAATAATACATAAAGCCTTGGATATGTGAAGTGGTCGAGTGCTAACCTGTTAACAAAAGGAGTAACAGAGATGAATTCTAACATTTCTCATAAGTTATTCTACTTAACACATTGGCCAAATAAAACAAACAAATGAAGTGCTCTGCCTTATACCTCTGTCTTATACCTTCAGTGCACCATCAATTTATAGAGACAATACCTAATGTTTCTATATATCTGGCCACAGATGATATTTTAATCATCTGGCTTACCAATTTCAATCTTAGCTTCTTTTTCCTGTATTTGTGAAAACAAGCCTGTAGAAAGTAGAAAAAGGATTTCAATATTCTGGTTTCTTTTTTGACTTTCATTTTAACAGCACTAACTGCTCAGATGTGAAAATGATATTTCAGCCTTCAAAAACAGCAAATGAGAACCAGAATTTCCTCATTTATGTCATTTTTTTTCTCTGCAGCAGGATGGGAGTAGACATTTGCACTCCTACAGAGTTCTACACTTCTGCTACTGACCCTGTTTTAATTATCCACTTGTTTCTTAAGTTTTTGTTCTCTTACAGGTTGCTTTGGGTGGAGCTTTCAGAGAAAAGAGACATTGTTATTTCTCTCCTATTGAAAAATAGAAGATGATGCTCATGACAGCCTGCATTTCTGAGCAAAAAAAAAGTGACAAGAGACATCACTGTGCTTCTGGGTTTCCTGGCCCATACTTCAGGAGATAGACTATCCAGGGTGATTTCAGAACAATACATTAATTTACAATAGAAAAAAACATATATGCATTTCTGTGCAAGTATTGTCTGAATGTTTTTGTATTATCCCAAATGACATTTGACTTCTTTAGATGCAGAAACAATATGAAATGCATCTCTTTACTCATTCTTGTGTACTTTTCCCTTGTGATTCCCCATAGAATTCAATTTCAATTTCTTTCTGCACAGGTACCAGGTATCTATTTAGGGTGCTGCATGTCCAGCCAATACTAATCAAATACTAGTACTATCAGTTACAAATAGAAATACTAATTCATTCTTTTTACCTCTTGATATGCCCACATAATTCTCCTTCCTTGTTCCCCCTAATGTCAAATATGCCTGGAAGCCATTGACTCTGCTCTAATTTTTTTTAAACCTTACAGACTAACCATTCATCCTCTCCCTGTCCAGCATCGATGATGCCTCACCAATTATTCTGGGCTCTAAGATCTGCGTGAGATTAATCTATGTATAAAAGAATGAATAATTCAATTCAAAAGCATGCCTTACAATTTTTGTTAGTCCAGATTCCTCAATTTGTTAATTATTTTCTTGTAAATTTTTAGTGATGCCTTTACTGCAATTTATATGAATTTCCTAGAATACGAGTAAAATGAGTCTCACCCCAGCTTTGAGAAAGTAATAAGGACCAATTTAAGAAAATTATAGCAGCCCACAAATTACACCTGAACTAGGCCTGACTTGTGACATCAATAATAAATTAAATTATTTAGCAATATTTATAAAATGTTAATGAGTACCATCATCTGACTTCCATACACAGAAGTACTATATGAAATCTTTTGTCAGATATTGTTTCTTTTTCTGAAAGGAAGTATCATCCAATTTGTGTATAGATCATCTCCCCCCTCCAAAAAGGAAGTAGATCCATAAAAATAATAAGAATCTCTTCTATATAAATGCATATGTCCCCCTTTTATTCTTACATACCTGCCATATCACAATAACAGTGTACCCATACTGATTTCCTAGTTATGATTAAATATAACACTGTAACAATTTATTCTCATTCTTAAACAAAATTCTAGATGCACTGTTATTTTTGTATATTTTCTTACTGCATCTTAAGGACTAACCAGGGGACTGAGACCAGCATCTGACTTTACCAGAATAGCAAGGATCTTAGTATCTTTCGCATAGTATCTTTCAACTGCCATTCAAAAAATAAAAAAAAATAAAATAAAAAAAATCAACATTTGTTTTGGGATTATGTGACAAAATGATCCCCTGCATCTAATCAATTATTTTTCTTCGCTATCTTTTGCATTTTCCTGCAAAACCATTTGCAAGTATAAGAGAAAGATTCTTCAGAGATAATCTGGTGATTATTTCAAATTCAACCTCGGACGCTGCAGGCATTAAAAGATGAAAATTGCCTGAAGTCCACTGTTGTACAACAAATCTGTACCTCTGGACTCCTGTCCTGAGGTGAAAATGCAAACCAGAGAGATATTTAGAATCATTCTGACAGTTCATAAAATTAAGCAGGGATTAGAGATTCTCTCAGAAATAAATAAATAAAAGGTATAATGCTACAGGGCCAACACAATGTTAATCACATCTCCTTGCAACAGGTATTACTGCAACCCACTTCGGGGAAGAAAAAGAAGTCATATAATTAAGCCTGGCATGTGTTTAGCACTACTGAGTCCAATTTAAATATCTGAGTGCATGAGTTCAACATGTTAATACATATACATATTCATACATGCACATACATAACTAATATATAAACTGCTCAATCAGTTTAATTGCATAGGTTTTTACAGAAAGCTATGCAGAAACCTATGTATACAACCCATTTGTAGGCTTCTATAGAAATATTGTATATCTTAAGTATCCCATTTTCATCTAAATTTAATGGATTAGTCCTGATGAGAGAAACACTTGAACATATTCTTAACTTTACATAATGAGAGTGCCTTGCTGATTTTAGGACTTTCAATCGACATGAATTTAAGCAAAAGTCTATCAGTTTACTGGGAATGTACTCTGTGGTGCCAGTCATTTAAAACATACAATAAGAAAGGAATTGAAACTACTGTGGCAGACATAGATGGTTTTGATCCCTGTTGCATTTGCACCAGGTACACCCAAGAAATTGCAAACATGATTAAAATGAATACATAGCAAAAAGTACACAGCGACCACAGAAATATGTTTGGGGCAACCATGGACTTTTACAGTCAGACTCCTAAATTTCCCCACCCACCTCTCAGACTTCTCAGTATGGTTCAAAATGTCTTCTCAGCACCAGTCTGTCTAAAAGGATGCCTTTCCTTTTCTTCCAGGATGAACAAACTCTATATACTGCATTTACACAGTGTATAAAATGAGTTTCACTATATTAGATTAGTTCCAATATCTTTGGAAAACGTTCAAGTTAAATCAACATGTTTCTAACAAACTAAAAATGTCCAAAATAGAACTAGCTGAAGCGGATTAAAAGATTTTTTTTTTCTTTTTCTGTACAAAAATAAATTAAAAATAATTGTGTAGAGAAGCTTTTCAAGATATATTGCATGGTCAAATTATTGTCCCTTTATTTAAGCTTTGAATTTTATTCAATCTTCTGTTAATGATGTAAATATTTTTTTATAATAAATATTAGTAAATTTCCTGATTCAACAAAAGAAGGAAACATTATTTTACACAGTATATCTTAGACATTGGAAATGTAATTTATTTCCATCTTTAAAAGTTTCTTACGAAAATTATTTTCCATCCCATTTTAGTCCTGGATGCTGACTGGAGCTAGGATAATACATCACACAAATGTTGATGCAAATATTTAAACAAATTCACTTACTTCGGATTTACATCCCCTTTGGGCTCTACTTTCCATGAATACTCTGATAAATAAACTTACTGTAAGAACAATCTGCTGGGAGGACAAATTATAAACAAAAATTGAAGAATTCATGTGGGATATGAATTTTTGAATTCTAATCATCAATTGTTGCACTAGCAATTAAAGCTGACTGGAGGACAATAATTCCACGCTACATTAATTTTCAAGACTGTGTCTTCATGTCTAGTTTGTTTTGGTTTGCTTTTGTCTCATTTTCTATACAAAACACAAACTCTTCACTCTACTATAGTGAAATTGCCTTTAGAATCATAGAAGCATAGAAACACAAGGTTGGAAAGGACCTACAAGATCATCTAGAACAACTGTCCTCCCATTGCTATGGCTACCACAAGCCACTAAACCATATCTCATTCCTCATCCAGAATCCTCTTGAACACTGCCAGGGACGGTGACTGCATCACCTCCTTGCGCAGGCCATTGCAGTACTTGACCACTCTCTTAGTGAAAAAGTTTCTTACGTACAAGTATGTCTGTGTACCTCAGCCAAGGATACAAGAGAGAAGTCCTTTCTCAGACTGAATCACATTTTACTGGTTTTCAATGCTGATTTTTATCTTTGATTACTCAGTTAGCAGGAGGAGGAACCTGATCCTAAGCTTTCTACATCCAAGGTTACTGCTCTAACCACAGAGCTGTCAGAAAAACCGAAAAGTCCACTTCACTCATTTCCATTCTGCAAAAAATTTCCATTCATACGAAGTAGTAACATGACTTTCAGAATTCAGAGTGCTGAGCAAAATTGCTCCTGTCTAACACATGAATATTAAATAACCACATCTCTTGAGGCGAGGCTAGATTCCTGACCCATCACAAATTTATAGGGAAGCAGGGGAAAGCCCTGAAACAGCATTCACGGCATTAATCCCCCCACCACTCCCAGCCTCATTGAGCCAGGCCACCCATGCAGCAGCTGAGACTGTTCCTTAGAGAATCACCTGGAAGAGCCAAGGATGGCTTTTCACGTATAAAGATTTCTTTGCTGTAGAAGAAACTGAAAAGAGACACGGGACCTGTGCTTTATAAGAAAAGTGACACCAGACTGAGCTCTGCAGATCTGTCAGCCACCTTCCATCCCTTCAAGGAGTCAGGGCTTGGCACACAGCAGTTTCAGGGTGAAGCTGGAGACTGACAAGCTTCAAGGACAGAGAAAGCAAGAGAAGATTCACCTCCTGTCCCCACAATTTCCTCTGTCTGGGTTGAGTTCTCAGAACAAAGTGCATCTTCATCATAGTCTCACAATGAGATAATGCCTTGATGCAAACCGCTTGCTTTCTGCCACTGGCTGTTGACACTAGCACAGCCTCATCCAAGTCATGCTCATGTCAGTTGGTTCCAACCCAAACAGTACGAGCTTTCACTTTGGAAATGTTATAGACTTTGGGGGAACAGTTTATATACTGCTAACCCTAACGTCATATAAAACTCCATAACTGCAATTTAAAGGCCATATTAACTAATAGGCTTTTTATAAAGGAATTATCAGGGTGTGAATTTGTGAATGTGTTTCTGTACAATTTGTTTCATATCTCCGCATGCAAAGAGGGGCTTAAGCAAGACCTCCTCCTTTCTGATTTTATCTCTTGTTGACAAGTCATAGAGCTCCCAGTAACCAGAACTGCACTTTTGACAAAGTACCTGGCACGTGTCTAATAATTTTAGCCAAAAATTACATTAATAACGAGTTCTTCTTATAGACAGCCGATAAGTGAGATTTGATTTATTTTTATTTTTGTCCTCAGGATGATGGTTTTCTACTTACTTATGTCGGTGGTCAACAGTATAACAAATCCTATACCATAAGTATGTCTGCAACAATTTTTCAGCGAACACTGGCCTTTTGAGGTGAAAAGTCACTCATTTTCAAATTGACTTCTCCCTTGGTTGCCAAGGCCAGCTAATTTGCAAATCAGTATCTTATATGAGCCCTATAAAGCCAATCCAAGTATTTAATTGCTGCTATTGCTATGTAATGAGTGTTTAAAGCATTTAAAATTTAATTAATTTTAAAAAATCAAAAATATCAGTAAATTTGCTCTGTGCATGGCCTTTTGCTGACTGAATAGAAGATCTCAATTTAGAAAATTACAGCGAGGCTCCAATATGATTGGGAAGTGCAAAACCAGATAAATAATACCCCAGATATTACCCCAGTAGCTTTATTATGTGTATTAAATCTATATCAATTTCTTCACATTGGCTCTATTAACTTTATTTAAACTTTCCTATCTTTTCATGTCTTTTTGGTACTGTTCTTACATTGGCACATAAATGGTTTTATACTCAACTGCACTTATTGCTAAATGTCTGTCAGACAAAGTTATATTTACAAAGATTGTAGGCTAGTCATTGAGGTGGTAGAACTCACACAAAGCCCAAACGCCATCTAATATTTCTGCTTTTCATGAGTCTGAGTTGCCTTTAGTTGCCTTTACTAACATACTGACATGCATAATAAGGAATCTTGGACAAACTGTAGAATTCAAGGCTAAATATGCCTTTCTGTTGTTTTATTTGCACTTTATATAGCTCCCTGAGGCAAGCTAGAGGGAGAACTTGCATCACAAATGTCACCATCATCTGTCCAGTTATTCCTCTGCAAATATCTGGATGCATTACACTTGGGTGAGTAGAGTGTGAGCAAGCAATTATGGTAGAGCAGCTGACCCAATGCACATTCATAGGCTAATACACCTCTTGAGAAGTAGCTAATTTGCCTGTAGGTGTGGTTTCTGCCTTGTATTCCCATAAATTATTATTATTTTTTCAACTGTAGAATTATTTGTCAAACCTAAATCCTCAACCCAAGTCAGATGTAGAATGGTACTAAGCATGACTTAGATAAACTCCAGAAAAACTAATTAATATAAAAAGTGCAAAAAAGGTACAAATGGAAGCAAGTTGGGTCCCAGGCTGATTTTTCTGATGAACATTTTTTCTGTAACATACATAATGCTAGCTAGCAAACAGTACGTTTTGACACTGTTATTTGTCCATGGCTGCTCAGTGTGTAAATCAGAAAGATGTGTATAGTCAACACATCAGGAGTATATGGAAAATAAACTGCCCAATCACTCTGGGCCTAACAACTTAGAGACGTCAATGATATACTGTAAGGTTGGTGTTGCTGACTTCAAAAGCATTAAACCACACTACCACCAGAAGGTACTAACAAAATTAAGCAATCAAGATTGAACAGAAAACAAAAGCTGTTCTGCATAGTTAGCTATTTCATATTCAGATCTTCTGAAACTTGATACACTTTTTTGGATTTTATGAAATTACTTTCTGTATGGGCAATAGGTTTATAAAGCAACTAACAATAGAGTCAAAAGGATCTGCGGCTATAGTGTGTACTTCTCCAAACTACATTTTACTAAGTATTGGATGTAATACCATAAAGAAAATCTTACATTTATCAGAATAATGCAAGAGGTTGCTGAGTAAGTGTTGGTTCATATTAATTAAACTATTTCATATATAACGGACAGTAAGACAAAAAATAAAATGGATTTATTGGTCACACCTCTTTTAAATGCTGTCAGAGCAAAATACTTCTAATTACTTGTAAGGAATGTCCTGTGCCTTAAGAACTCCTGTAATTGATGTCAGTGTGGATCCCATCTAAAGGTACAAACCTGAAATGCAAACTCTGGGAAAAAAGTAAATCCAGATTTTGGCAGAGTGACTTGATCCTGCCTAACTTCAGTATTCAAAACAACAATCTGAGAGAATAATTAATTCTGAGTTTGGTCCAGCAGAAATGTAAATGCACAGTTTCATACTGCTTTTTCTCCCTGCCCAAAAAGAAACAACAGTTATAAGCTCTAGATACCACCAAAGTTTCACAGATGTTGGTGTGGATCTGCCTTTCCTTCTCATTTTATCAGTGATTTTTCACATAAAGAAAATTAATGCCTTTGACTACTTGCTCCAATCAACAAACCACTACTTGAAGTAAGTTGGGAGTTTACACTATAGCAGGTGAGTTCTGCAAATAATGTCACCACCTCAAACAGGTAGAATGAGCAGGCTGCAAAAATGGCTAATGCATTGCTGGGCTGGTTGCTGAAAACTTCAAAACTTCTTGACCTTTCTCCCTGGGATTTATAAAATATAATATGATAGTTCCTGGCAAAACAGCAAGGGGTAATGCTAAAAAACCTAAGAATGTAAAACTATTCATTGTGGGTAAAAGATGGGGCGCCCTGATGTAACCATGAACATAAAAGAAACTGAAACGAAACCTAGCTCTGTAGGAAGAAAATATAATTAGCAATGACATTTAGCCAAACAACAGTCGCCTCTCAAATGCTGGACAGTTTCCTCTTTCTTGCCCCCTTGTACATTCTATGATTTTCAATGCACCCTGCTCCCATTTACCATGTCACCTTCTCCCAAGATATTCTTTGTGTGCCTGTATCACCATTCCCAGCTTCCCTTGCTCTGCTAGCATGGGTTTGAGTGGCAGCAAGGAATCTGTAAGCAGGTGTTGTGGAAGTGAAGCGTGCCATTTCGGCCAGTACATTAGGTAAAGTAACGTTCCCTTGGGAACTCTAATGCTTACAACTGTATCAGCCCCAACTGTTCCTGCAAGAAGAGAAAGAGGCCAGTCCTGACCTTTTCTGACCAGATGTTTTGAAAATGTGCCCATTTTTAGCAGATATAATTGCTGTTAATTTATCGAAAGTGTTATAGGCATTAACAAAGCACACTCCACTTACAATATAGCAATAAAACATAAAAGACTAAATAAGCGGTATAGAAGAGATTATGTTTGAATCACAGAATCACAGAATTGCAGGGGTTGCAAGGGACCTCTGGAGATCATAGAGTCCAAACCTCCTGCAAAGCAGGCCCCCTACAGCAGCCTGCACACGCATGTAATGCATAGGAATTTATTCAATACTAGTTTATGATAATTTCCAAGATACTCCACTCTGTGTCATAGATATGAAATGACTGATTTAGACATGAATGCAGGGGAAAAAAAAGATTATTTTTCATTATCCTATGCCAAAATTGTTCAGGAATCTCTGCAGACTACAGACTGCATGCTGTAGACTACAAGATGAAAAAAAGAGGAAGGAAAACTAATGTACAAACTCATGTTGCAGTGAAAGCTACTGAGTTTTAACTGTGTGTCATGTTCATTTGGAAACCTTATACCTTATTTTTTTGAACTCTGGAAAGAGAGAATCCATCCTTCACAAACAAAAGGAAACTGTTCATGTCGTTTTATCAATATCCTTTTAAACTGCTGAAATCAGATTTGTCACATGAAAAAAACATTTACAAAAATAATTATTTTGTTTTCCTTCTTGCTCTTTCCCTTACTTTACAGTATCTCTCTTGTTCAGAGGGCTAAAGGGCAGCCCACCAATTTTCTAAGCATTTTCTTTTTTCAAAACATGAATACCTTTTCTGAGCGTAAATATATGGGAGCTGTCATTCCCATTATCAGTTTGAAGCGCAGGGATTTCATTCTGTTCTGCATGTCTCAGTAGTAATTTTTTTTTGTATGAGGATCAGTGCAATTACAGTAAGCTTGCACTCCAGGAAACAAGGGGGTTTATAGGCTTGAATTTCTGAATTTCTGAGACATTTATTCAGCCTTTATCTTTGCACTTATTAACAACAATTTGCCAATCACCAAGAACTAAACTGTTAGGATACTCTGCTTAAAATCAGAATGTCTTTTTCTTAATTTGATAGTCTTGATGAGTTACAAGATTTTTTTCCACGCAATACAAATACTTCAAGAATAACAATTTTCTTAATATATTAGGCATACTGCAAAGGTATCGTTTAATAATACTAAACTTGTTCAGCAGTACGGTTTTGCATTTGCTCTTTCTGTCAGATTAGAAAGACTATGCAGTTTTTCATTCTATTTTTTTAACTACGTTATATGTAGAAAACATTCCTTCTCGAGCATAACTTTCATGGTATACAGCGCTTCCCATATGGTTGCAGTGGGCTGGAGGGGTTGCTACTAACCATATTTAAAAAAGCAGATGTTACTAATCTTCTAAGTATTACACCCAATGATGTCACTTCTGACTGACAACAGTTGGGCTCATCAATCCCCTTCAATGTCCTTTTGCATGTAACGTGTAAAGGGAAAGCAAATTTTTCTCAGGAAGCATGTCTCTAAAAGGGCAGATCACTTTATATTATTACTGAACTGTTGAGCAGAATGTCAGTTCCTGCAGGGGAATGTATATATCTGTTAAAGGCAAGAAGGTAAATAATTTTGCCTAGTAATAGGACATTCAGGGAAACTTTTAGGACAGCCATTTCAGAGTCAGGCTGCAATGTGACGAGCTGAGGGTTTTAGCTCAAAGTGCCCGTCTGTGCCATGCAACTTTCTTATGCATGTACAAAGAATTCCTTACAGGACTGTATACAAAGGTACTAGGTGCTTCTGTGAACAAAGTCGATGTGAATTCCAGAGTTGCTTTTCAGTTGATTGCATTTTGCAGCAATGAATAAGCAAAGATGAAGGGTAGCACTGAACATTTTGTCTACAAATGATACAGATGTGTAGTATCTGCTAGTAAAAAACCTGAAATAAATTTTACAGAAATGAATAAATAAGGTTTAATTTATGTGAAAATTGCAGAGCTATTTTTTCATATTCCATATAAAACCTTCGCCTCCCAAATCTCACAAAGTAGTGAATGATAGTAGTGAAGAGCAGTAATAGTGGATGAGCACTGTGTCTCTTCTGGATTTCTAGAAAGTTAAACATACACATACACAAAAAATAGACTAACATATCCAGACACTACATCAGAAACCAGCTACTATACTAATGATAGCAGTAACACATATCAAACTCCTTCTCTTCCTCTAGTAATAGGATCCTTCTTCATTTTGCTTTGGCAGGAACTTCTTCCTCAGGTTCCCTATGCTATTTTCCATCCGATTTTTCCTGTTACATTATACTAATACTTTTTCTTACAGATATTATACTTTGCCAACTCCATCTCTTTCCGTATACACTTCACTCAGATATTTGCATTAGTAATATTCTGCAGAGATTATTCTCAAGGGTTAATTATCCACTGGTTTAAAAATAATTTTATTTGACCCGCTTTGAACATGTGGCCACATAGTTTTGCGTTTGGAGAACAGTAAGAGAAAATAATTTACCTTATAAATACTGCATTAACAACTATAAGCTTGTCTGGGTTTCCCTGATTATCTGGATATTCCTTTCTATTTCCTTGTTATTTTCAACTTCTTTATGGAAGGTTTTGTTACCTGTACAGCTGCAAGACTGTAAGAGTCACTCCTCTAAACAGAGAAGGAGTTAAAGATGAAAACAGCTCATGTGGTTCCAACTTCAGAGACCTTTTTAGCTAAAATTTGATCTGAAAGCTTTATTTCAGTAATTTTTGCAGGCCCGTACAGCCAGAACTTCTCTCTTAGTTTCTCTTATCATTATTATTTTACAGTCAGAGACAAAAACTCTTACAAAATAATAAAAGCAAAGACATTCTACCCTTTTGTACATTTTCATTGGATAAAAAAGATATCCATGTTTCACTTGTATGCTGCTATCTTTTTATGCAGTGAATATTTAACTGTCATGTATATGTAAAATAAAGAGCAGATTTTATGACTCATTTTCAGCAAGGTCCAGTCTAATATACTGCAGTGTAAAGCAATTCTCTGCTTCATGCTTACCTTGTAAATTTACATTTTTGTCTTTCATAACACATATGAAACATATTTACATGTTAGTCTCTGCTTGCAGCCAACATGTATTTAAACTGTACTAAGCAGAAAAAGAATAGAAGTTGAGGAGAACTTGACTGATTGGCAACCAGCACACATGGGTAAATGTCAGCTTTTTTGGTACCTCGTTCAATGGTCAGACACTTCACTGTATTGCCATCCAACAAACCTATGAGACATATTATCAAGGAATATATGCCAACTCCTTTCCAGCAAACTGCTTGGTGCCTGATGCCAAGTACTGGTGGGTGTATACCTTTTTATCCTGTCACTGCATTCAGCCTCCAGGGTGTTGCATGAAAGGATCATTGGATGTTAATGAATAACAAAATGTGTCATTTCCCTTTAGAATTTGTTTATCTATCATATACAGTGAAAAAGACATGTTTGTTTTCTTCTGCCTGTATTTACATGCGTGTCAAAATACGTACTGTTAAACCTGGCCACATGCTTAGACAGTATGTTGTCTTGTTAGTGTTTTTTTCATTATTACTATTGCACGTGATCGTACAACCAGTTTCATGTAAAATATGAGTCACAGCAAAATGAATTAGAATATCAAGTCTTTTCTTTTATGATTGGAACAGTAACTTTTGTTTAAAAATGCACTTTTTGTATACAGTGAATTTATGAGAAAAGCACTTAACCCATTTTAGATGTGTGGCCACTCATACTGTCAACATGATATGATAGAGAATAAAAAAAACATATCATCATTAGAACTAAAAAACTAAGTGAATAAATGACATGAAATAGAATTTGTGAATAAATTGTAAAATAGAAATTAATGTTTGTCATGGTCAAATTCCTTTAATAACATACCCACTATTGCCCATTATATTTGTAGAAATAAAGAATTCAGATCTGTAGATAATTTTGGAATAGTCTTGAGAGAAAATAGATTCATTTTGGACACAGGCTTAATCAACTCATGAAGGCCAGTCAACAAATCCACAAGCCAGTGTCAGGCCATTGAAATCTGACTGAACAAAACAATTGAGGGTCAATTTCTGATCAAAGAGCAAATAGGTGAAAAAAGGCAAATTTTGGCAAATAAAAGCTGTAATTAGTATTTTTTTTTAATTATAAATTATTACTTCAGCTCTGATCAGAACCTTCCTGACTTGCAGTTCCTTTCTTTAAGCATTTGCCTATAGATTTCTCTCAACTAGCCAGAATTCAAAGCATCAGGGTACGATAAAGCACTCTAAATGGGTTTCCCAGTGCCAATTCCAGTATTGTTTTGCAGCTGCCTAAGAAAACCAGTATAATTCCTTAGGTGGGAAGAATAGTTGGAAGTATCAAATTGCACTGCATACATGCAATCTTATTACATGATGTAGCAATTACAAAACAGTATTTCTAATTATCTTTGAAACATCTAAAGGTTGCATATGATATTAATATCTTCACAAATATCGTATGCTATTTCACAGAGAAAGAGATATGCTTTTGTATGTGTGTTGCGTTTTCAAGAAAACTCAGTTCAATGTGGGTCTTTAATTGTGTTTTTCAGCAAACTGATTTAAAGTTCCCTGGGGCACACATACTGTAGGATTGTGACATATCACACCAGGTTAAGTCAAATTCAAAATGTTATGTGATATGACAGCATGTAAAACACATGATTAACGCATCCACTGGGAAACTTGGCTTTATGAAAAATGGTGCAACAGGGAAACTCAGGGCACTCTGCCATAAATTTCACTTTTAAAAAGTAAAGGCTCAAAAGTATAATACTGTGTCAGCTTATGTTTGATATCCAAAACTTTCTCCTTTGGATAAAATGTCACTATTAAAAATCAACGAGTATCTGTGGTCAGTGTGAATAATAAAATTTGTATGTCCCTTGGAAAGAAATTGGCTGGTGGACAATTCAGAGTTTGATAACTGGGGTGAAGAGCCTACTAGACATTCCTAAAAACAGAATTACCCACAGAAGTTCCTGTAATTACAAATACGTAATACATTCTTTCTACAAAAGGATGTAAAGCTATAATTTGCCAATGCAGTAAGAATTAATCTCCTTATGGGACAGTGAGCATAACACGTCTACATGTTATGCTACACATATGGTATTACAGAGGTAGCACGAAAGACAGCATATGAGCTACTCCAGGTAGACTTCAGGTCCAGTTCCCTACTTTCTGCAGCACGGCTAAGGTTTGCCAGTCTTTATGATACATCAGCCTTACTTTGATTCAGGGTAGAATTATTGGCTCTCTTTAGCTTTTATGGTCCTGCTCTGATCCAGTTCTAAAGAAATAATAGAGATTAGAAACAAACAAACAAACAAACAATCTTTTATAACACCAGGCTGTGTTGCTATTCAGGAATTTTTGAAGTTAACTTTCTAATGGAGTTCTGTCCACTATGACTTTCAGACCTTTCCCTGCTTTCCTCGTCATTTTTGATCTAAGTGTTTAATTTCAACCAAATCTGTTAAGGATAAAGTCTCAAAAACAATGAGTTTCTGCAAATCTTTTCAATGTAGACAGCTTTCAGAGGACAGAGTTCATATTTGTGCTCCTTCTCAGAGAACTACCTAAATGCCTCTCAGGCTTTATTAGAGAGAAGAGAATCCACACTGTCACTCATGTTCAGTACTCACTTGATTTGGAAAGCAAACTCAAAACTCTTGAAACTCCTTGCTTCTTACTGAAAATGGTCTGACGAAATACTAGTTGCCATTTCTTGAGAAAGAGGTGTGTATGCTTGCACCAGATCAAGCTCCAGCATGTGCTACAGCTCCAGTTCTATGATTATTCTTTGAACTCTGGCCCTTGACATAATATGAAGAAAAGTTTATCAAGCTACTAAGTCAATCCTGCATAGCTATGCCACAGGCACAGAGCGAGACACAAGAAGCAGGTCCATATTTCCTGGAAGCAGGGCTAGGTGAAGCAGCTCTGAGAGGCTCTATGACAGTACTGTCACTTGCTTGTGATAGGTCCTGGGGTGAAATAAATCAAGCAGAGCTATTGTAAAACTTACAACCCTGTTATCCTTTATTATATATTCAGCATTTGTAGTAAAGCCTCCAAATATGCAAGTGTTGATATTCAGGCAAAAAAAAAACCAAAAAAAACCAAAACCAACTTTATCAGACCTCAGAGAAAAAAAAGCAAAAGATTCTAGATGCATCTAGTAACAATTTGGTAGGTCTTAAATATCACCATTTTCAAATTCTGTACATTTTGAAACTCAAAGTTCATTAAAACATATCAAATACTGGCATTCATATTTTCCACTGTCCTCTCATGTTTTTGCCAAATTTCAGAATCTGGAGTGCTAGGATATTTTGAAAGGTGTTTTCTGAATATGGCATTATTAACTGATGCAATAAATTCTTCAGTCTACAGAAATTGCTTAAATAAACTAGATTAAATGTCATCCAAGGATGCCTAGCAAGGACCTTTCAATGGCATCATTTGGGGTGGAAAACCATTAAGAACGCAAATTTGTCCAGAATTCTCACAGTTCTGGTAACACTTTTAAATTTTTACCTAAAGTATTCAAACAGTTTGGTCTTAAAATATAAGTCATGATGGATTACATAATTTTAAACATGATTTTTAGACTTGAAAAATGAACTATTTTCCCCTCCTCTTTCTGCTGGAAAAAAAAACCACCACTCATATATATGCCCCGTGCACCCCTCCTACAAGAACAATGGGACAATCAAGTATTCTGAATATTAAAGTTGTTGATTTGGGTCGTGTGAATTGTGCAAGTAGAAAGTGAAGCTTGCTGAAATTCAGATTTTCAATTTAAAAAAAAATGAATTTCTCAATTATAACATTTTTTAAATTTTTTTTTTTAAGAACTCAGGTTTAGTTTTGAAAACTGAAATAGTAAATCAGATTTTTCTATAGTGAAAAAAAAACCAAACAATTCCTCTCTTTTTTTTTTTCCTCCATAAAAGTATTTTTCCTTATGTGAACTTCAGCATATATAGCTTGGAAGTTATTCTGTTTCAAAGAAGCCTGCTCTTCTGATTGTAAAGAAAATTTCCAGGTAAATTACTGATTTCTTTGGCAGACAGTAATGAACTACAGCAAAGCAGACAGAAGAACTTAGTATTGATAATGTTCTTGAAGAAACGTTGTGAACAGTTATTGACATGTATACACAGAGGATGATAAACATACCATATTAAGCCACTTTGAATGAATAAAGACATTCCTGAGATCTGGATAGATCTCTGCAGAGTGCCACAGTAAGGTAGGGTGCTTAAAACAGCATCCTGGACACTGAGCCCTACCAGACACTGTTAAAGATCTTTGTCGTTCTCCAGGCACGAGGTAGATGTTTCAATGTTTTTGTCAGTGTGGAGATAGTGAAAGATAAAATCACTGTAAGAAAAACCCCATCCAGAATGAGGATTTGCAGTCCTGTGCAGAGCTTTACTTGCAGACTGCCTAGTGAAGAAACAGTAGCAGTAAGCAGGCACATGACTCAGGTTCCGAGCCCTGAGCCAGGGAAGTAGGGTGCACTGTGGAAGTCATAGCATAGAATGTAAATGGGGCTGAAGCTGGTTTAATTATACCAACATATAATGTGACTGCAGAGAAAGGAATTAAAAGAAAAATCTATATAAATCAGTAGCAATGGCTGTCTTACAATATTTTAAAATAAATATATGCGTTTCTAATAGAGTATTTTGTCTCTGCTATATATTCCTTTCAGTTGGCATAAAAATGCTGTAGACAAGGTATCATTCTCTATCCATTTATACTGGATTTTGTTATAAGAGACAGCTGAAGTGATTACGTAGTAATAGGAATGGACATCTTCATTAAAGAATAAGTGACCAGTTATAGAATCGTAGAATCACAGATCATCTAGTCCAATTGTCCACCTACAACCAATAGGTGGCCCACTAAACCATGTCCCTAAGTACTACAACTACATATTTCTTGAACATCACACAGTGCTTTTGCAGGCCTAATCCTTTCTTACACAAGATTGGTGCAAATAAAATGCTGATTTGGTCTTACTGAGAGTCCTCCAAATACACTTGTTCTTTCTCAACTTTTTGTTCTTGATGGTTGCATCAAGTTCAGTAGTTGGTACTGAACAAACACATAGAGGAGAAAGGGAATGCAGAGGATTGTAGCTCCCCAGAACTTACTATCTGCAAGCATAATTCGTCAAAGCATAAACGATACCTCGCATGAAGACATCCAATAAGAAATTGCATTTATTAGCATGTTTAAGTGGTTTCTTTCAAAAGTGGAAAGACTCACGCCCGCTGCTACAAACAAACTTCTGAGTACGTCACTCTTTTCTGTCCTGATCTGCCAACAGGTTCAGGTCAAACATGAAGGGGAAAAGGCTTGCTACAGGATTTCAACAACTTATTACATGTCAGGGGCTTACTTTTGTCCATTAATCCTAGGCTTCTTTCAAACAGAGGCATAAATTATGCCAAGTTACTATGCAAGCTGTGATATTGCCAGTTCTTAGCTGAGGTGAGAAAACCATGCAAATCTATCTGGGGACAGAGACACAAGCTTGTTCTGCAAACTTGTGCTCTTTCCTAGTCATGCTCTCACATTTCATGGCTTTCTGCTGCAGGTCCTCACCTTAACTGCTGAACTGTTGGCCAGAATTATCACTCAGAAGAGCTCTAAATACTGATAATGTGATAAAAATTTGCATGAAAAATACAGTTTGTGACTCAAGAGTATAAAATTAATTTACTTTATATGTAATACCCAGTGAATTTTATTTTTAGGAACAGGTTAGCTAGAAACAATATTTTAGGAAGTTCTCAGAAGTCTGAGAAGTTTTGCTGGGAGACTATCTTTTAAATTAAAACCTCCAGTACTTCCAAGTATCATGTAGAACGTATCATTCTAGTTAATCCAAGAGAGAAGACTCTAGGCCATGGAGTAAATTAAAGTCAAATCTTATTATTCCTCATTAAAAGCAAAAAGCAGGTCAGTCACAATTTAAAAAGAATACTGATTGAATATATTTAAACCATGTTCACATAACTGAGGGTTGTGAACATCAAAAACAAACAACTCCAGACGTGAACCACCAGAGGACTGAGGAATTAACTGATCTGTTAATGTGCAAATGATTTCAAAGTGAATAACTAGGCCTGTGCACATCTGAGAGGATACTGAGAATTCTACAGGGATATACAGCCCTACACAAAAATAAAACATGGATGTGGAATGGCACACTTGCACTGAAACTTTGCAAGACATGTGAAAACTCCTCTGAATTGAAGTTCTTATTGTAAACTACTAAGCATTGGCCAATATACTGCACATCTTGCTGCCATGGGAGTTACCACTTCTACCTACCTCCAATTTTTTATGCCAGCAATCAGTCATGTACTGTACCTCTTTATATTAATCTCAAAGAGAGTCTGGAGGAAAAAGGGGAAAACTTTGTGATCTGCTTTCACTGTCAGGCCTGAAATTTGTGACTGCATTGAACAACATTAACAAAAAGACTTATATTAGGTATACAAAAACAAAATCTCCAAAGTTGTTTTTTAAAATTGTTTTTCTGATTCACAGTGAGCTCTGTATTCTATCAATTTTTATATGCTTCCATTTCACATATGACTTTTCTCTGCTCAGCTATACATGACATTTTTCTCAGTTGTGTGTTTCTATTCTGTGCCCAGAACACAATCCAGAGGGAATTCTAGTGAACGCTGTATCTTTCCAGACTTTTGAAGAGTCTGCCAGAATGGAGTCTCTGCCACTGTGGGCGAGACTCGGGAAGGAATAGCCTGGCACAAAAGATTTGTGTTGCCCTCTGAATCAACCCCCTCCCTTCTTGCAGGGTTTTGCTGCAAACAGGACAGCCCCAACAGAGGGATCTGAATCACAGTTTTACAGCCGGTGCCCTGAAGGCTTTCTCTGTTACTAAACCTGGATTAGAATTAGGATAATCCTGCCTCAGGTGTGGGATGCCCAGACAGACTGAAGCTTCATTAGGAGATCCTCAATCTCCATCAGGGCCATTGCCACTGCATGAAACAAGCAGTGATGTTTTGACACTAAGAGAGGGAGGCTCATCAGTGATAGATTCTGTATCTAGAATATGGAAGGCCTCAGTGCTATGGGCAAGAGTATCTCAGATTTCAGCCATGTGATGCCTGCTGTCCTGGTTCATGCAGGAGGATGCATTAAATGAGATCTAATTAGGCTCCAAGTTCATTAAAATATCTGGGAAATATGTATATTTCCTTATGTATTCATTTTATAAGGTAAGAAGCATATAAACTTATTCATCTTATAAAAGTAAAATTATTTAATAATTCTCAGTTTCCAGTCTTAACCAGACTGTTGCTGGACTTCTATAGCCTCAATTGGTAAAAGGAGGAAGAGAGCTGATGAAAAGGAACACATCATCTCTTTCTTGCACCACACGTCATACTGGGTCCCTCTTTTCTGTAGCCTCTTCATGGGCCTTTTCCTCTGTTCATTTCCACCTCTGGTTTGTTAATGAACCAGATCTTCTGTGGAATGTACATGTATATATACATTGCATATATATAGAACTCCTGTGTACATGTTATGTACATATTAATATATGTATGTTTATATGTATAGAACTCCTGCTAACATATTATGTTTTGAATTTAACTTCTCGATCTATCCAATATGTCCTTCACCTGCTGTGAAAATATATCTTAAAGGAGACACATTTCCATTTTGCTCCTATTGTTGACAAAAAGTCCTGTGGCACACATACTGCAGAAGTACATTTCTTTCATCTGGCTTTTGAAGAACAGTGAGGACTTTCAAACTGAGTGGGCTTAAGAAATATTTTATGGTAAACTGCTAAGTGGAGAAGCCAGCCAAACTGTACTTGGTTTTTAAATGACACGTGTTAATGTTTAGGTAAACAAAACACAAATTCAGCTGGATCCTTCATCAAGAGGAAACCTCAGATAATAACCCCCTGTTAACGATCAGTTCCCACTTGGCTCTCTCTTTTCTCATGTAAATGATAACCTGACATGCCTATGGAAACAGTGAAATAAGTGGTTGTTTTTTAGTTTATTTTTTAAGATTTCACACATAAATCACCATATGGTTGTGGAACATCAACTCACTAAAGGTACAGAAAATGTTATCGTTTTGAGATGGTTAAAATGGTAGAATAGATTTATTGAAGGAGACTTACAATTATTGAGACTATAGAATTATTGCACTTCTGCTGACATAACTTAGATTTGCAGGTTTCTGTCTGTTGCATTACTAGATTTTTTAATCTTATTAGGCGTATGCATAGTGTAAACGAATTTGTTGTTTCCTAATCTGGTATGAGAAATATTTATGTATTAATCTTTTCAATAATATTTGCAATTTCAAATTCTTTATTCATGTTCCTGCTGTATTATAGACAGAAGTAGAATATATGTATTATTTTTATTATTTTATTTTGTTATGCATATGCAATGTTAATTGCTCTTAAGATCTCACTACATCAGTACGTTGCTTATTTTGAAATGCAGGGGAGGGGGAGGAATAGATTATCAATTTACAGAGTTTATAAGTTTGAAAATTCTGGAGTCAGCACAACAGCTTAGGGCAAAATCCTGCTGTTACACAGTAGGGTTGTTGAGGAGAGGGGAGCGAAAGGACAGAAGCAGGAAAATCATTTGTCTTGAGCATTACCATAAGAGAAAACTTCAAGGAGGGTATCTCACAATCTCTATCCTACATACCAATCAGTGCCTTGTTAACAAAACTGCTGATTGTCTCCTAGGTGCTGGGTGGAAGAGGAAAAGGTCCCCAAAGAGGCAGAAGTCTGTGGGTGGAAAGAGGGCCATGTCCCTCTCTGCCCTTGTCCTGGAACCCTGCTGTGTTTCAGGTTTACTGGTAAGTATGGAAAAAATGTACCTATTGTGAGTTTGCAGAGCACTGATCAGCTTTTGAAATCCCTATGTATTTGATTAGAACCAATTGGAATGAATACCCGTGGAGGAAGTATATCTAGAGTCAGTGTTTTAGAACTAAATTTATCTATCATCTTTAAATCACAGGCAAAATCCAATTTACGGCATGCATTTTCTCAGGAGATACTATTTATGCTTACTTTTACATGAATTTTCTTACATTGAATCATTTATATTTTTAATGATATTATGTCACTAAACGTTTATGTACTGCGGGAGCTCAACCGAAGTCTAACAAAAGCCTTTGGACTGAGTTGTTTTTCTTTCCCTCTAAGTGTGAGAGAGTGCAATGCTATTCAGATCTAAAAGCAGGCTCTGCTACTCAACCTGGTGAAGAATCCCACAGCCTGTGAAGCAGGAGAACTCATAGAGTAAATGATGTCTTCATGTGAAGATAACACTTTACTCAGAAGTTCATTTTTTTTTAATTACAAAATCACTTCAAACAGTTTCAAAATGTAATGGAAACAATATGGTGTGGCTCTTGATGTTGGCTTCTACAATTAGTGTGTTATTAATTAAACTCTCGAGTAATATAATAACTTGACTGTTGGTTGGAACCTCTCTTTGCATTTAAAATACATGCAGACTGTGGCTCCAATTATAAATAGACCATAACTCTAAGGGCTTAAAACTGCAAATTAAATTATTCACAGACAAATTGTTAAATTTATGTTATATTCCTGAGGAATTATTTTTATGCATTTTTATTTTGTTCTGTATACTATATCCAAGCACTTCTTTTTCTACCAGCAAATTTTTGTTACAGTGAACATGTGTATCTCTTTCCCTACTAGCGCATATGTGCACATGCACACATGCATTCGTACACTCTTACAGTTAAGTGTCATTTCCTGAGCAATTATCTGCACGTGTCTAAGTCCAATATAGAACACCCTGTTATCTCTGCCTATTTACTTTTAGCAAATATGTTCCACAGAGCTGTGATTATTCACGTGGTATGGCAGAGGATCTCCAATATTCCTTCTTTTGTTCAATCACCAAATTCATAGCTTGGCAGTAAGAAATCCATTTGTAAGATATGAAACTAAGTTGCATCCTAGCAGGAATTAGCAGTCCAGCTAAGCTGCAACAGGTCTGTCTTCTGTCATCAATAAAACCTTTGTATGAAGGTTTTAAGTCACCTTTAGTCATGGCCAGGTTTAACAGATGTTACCGTTGGTGGAAAGGCTTCCATGGACTGAAATAATTTCTGCTTCAAAAACTCAGTTTAAGGACTACATCTATGAGTGTTCAACCAGTAACCTAGAATCTTTGAATTGAAAGTTGTCAGAGAGACTGAGGATGTCCAGTAACAAGTATTACTTTTGGCAACCTAGTTTGAGTACGCTTTTTTCAGTCAGTTACAGAGCTATTCTGATTAGATTATGATATATAAAACATTTTAATACAGAACATTTTGTTAGAAATATGTTTTTAAAGCAAGTGACATTTTTCCCCCCCAAAGCTATATGGTTATTATTAGGTTTCCTGTAAAAGCAGAGAATGTTTAAACAAATTATTTTTAGACTTTAGGACAGATGCTACTTAGTACTGATTGAAACATTCTGCATGATCCCAAATTTTACAAGTTTGTGTTTTGTTACAAAAACAATGAACAAACACAAAGTCATAGAACTTTTTAACCAATGCCATATTATAATCTGTCAGTAGATTATGCATGCCTATTTTTGGCATGTGTCGATACAATATAAAAAGAATATAGAAATATAAAATTAGCTTTGATGTAATATTTCCACACTTTCCAAAATAAAGAAAGTTTCTAAACCAGCACATATTAAGATAAATACATAAATAAATAAATAGGAATAAACTTTGAAATGTTGCTATTGTCTCCTGGATTGAGAGATTTAGCATTTTGGCCAGGTCAGACTAGACTTTATCTACCTCAAGATACTCATGACTCTATTAGAAGCAGACAAAAGTGGCAGTAATGAATAACCTTATGCCAGAAAGCTGACAAGCCTATTTCAAAGTACTCTCCACTTGAAGGGAAAGCACAAAGTAGCAGTAAATCTTTATCAAGGTAAGGAACACACTCACTGATTTGAGTTCAAATGCTATCCCACCGAGGGGGAGGTTATTAGCATCTGTGGATATTGCTTTTGTGTCTCTACCATCAACAAGCTATCTACTTAACTGAGTTGCCAACACAAAGCCAGAAAGCCATAAACCAGATGTACACATTCCTCATGCAGAGCCATCTGCAGACTTTTGCCACAAATTGAGTGTTGGCTTCAGAGGTTTTGGTGCCCTGGGGAAACAGGGGAATTTCTATGCGTTCCAAGCACAAGTTTGCTTGCTTGGGCATAAAACAGAGTTTTGTCACCAAAATATTGCTGCCCTCCATGGTTGCCTATCCTAGACACATCAATGGCTTTCCTCCAGCACCTCAAAGGGATTTTTTTTTTTTTTTGAAAGTTCCAAGCAATTTAGGAGTATGCATATTTTCTCTTCTGCTCATTCATTTGTCACTGAAATGTATTCCCAATACTGCTAACAGTTAGGAGAATGTTAGTTGTCAAAGACAAGAATTCCAGATCAAAATCCTTCTATTTCTCATTAACTTGGAAACAAGAGACTGAATCTTACCCATTTATATTGTTCGTGTCATTTTGGCTAGACTTTTCAAAGGTGCTCTCCCCACAGTTTTTTTTATTGTTATTATTATTTATTTATTTATTTTTGCTAGAGATGCTAACATGGCTCCCAAACCATACTAGTTGTCAACCAGGCTGACAAATCAGGCCCATGAGACAAACTGATACCAACAATAACAACAACAATCTATTGTAAATGTGTACCCTGTCTTGCAAATTGGCCACGAATTTGTCATCTAAGATAGAGAAATTCACTCGCCTGCCTTTTGTCTTAAGAGTAATGGTTTTGAATTGAATCATTTAATCTTGGAAAAGAAGCATGGGAAGGAATTCAAATACTGATGTAGCCTTTCCTCTTATCTCAAGGCAGGATCGGTGTGGTGAAGTCTGCTTAACAGATGATTGCTTAACCTCCACCAAAAGACATTGCAATGGCAGTTCCAACAGTTCCAATTGGCTCATTTCCTTGCAGTAGAAGAAAACATTATTTTTTGAGTTGGGATGTTAAAGATTTAACTTTTAAAATCTCTTACTCTATTGATAGTGGATGAAGCTGTGTCTAGTAGTGATTTCACATTTCATAAAAATTCTTGATTAAGACTAAGAGAAAGTTTTGATTATCTGGCAATGGAGAATTGACTATATTATAGAATCATGGAATGACTCAGGTTGGAGGGGATCCTGAAGACCACCTAGTTCCAACCACCTGAAATAAGCAGGGTTTCCAGTCACCAGATCAGGCTGCCCTGACTCTGTGACCTCCAGAGACCCGCGTCCACAAGCTCTCTGGGTGGCCTGTACCTCACCTCCCCCTGAATAAAAACATTCTTACATCTAACATAAATCTTTCCTCTTTTAGTTTAATTCCATTTCCCATTTGCATCTTATTGTTGTTGTTAATTATTACACTTATGAACACTTATTGTTCATGAATGTTACTATACTTAATATAGGGGAGTAACAGGGGAAAGGGCTGATTTTTACATTTCATTGAGAATTTGCATACTGTACATCATATTATGAGATGAGGAAGAGTCACATAGAACAATTTTTTTTCATTAAAAACATGGCAACATACTTCTTTTTAGTCACAATGACTTGTGGTAATCTCCATGTGCCTATGAGGACTTATAAGCTTTACATCATATCATGGTACACATATAGGACCATTAGCTTTATTTCTTCTTAAACATGAAGACTTTTTTCTTATGCAGGCAGAATGGCTAAAATGTGCATAACTCCTAGTTTCTGGAAACTGTGACATGCAATACTGTTTCATGCTTCTACTTAATAAGTTTCACACAAAGAGTAAGTAATATGGGATTTAAAGAGAGTTTTCTCCAATCACAGATGAACTTCCCAAACACATATTCTGAATATTTGTAGAGATTAGACATTTTTGAGTCTGCAAATAATTTTCTGAAGTATATTTTAAAATATTCATAATGATTAGGCCATAAATAGATGTATTACTAACATTCATTGGTCTCTGAATCAACAGCTCACCAGGGAAAACAGTAGAGAAACATGAAAGCTGATTCAAGAAAGTTGCAAGGGGAGAAGAAAAAAAAAACCTTAATGATGATCTAGTACAGTTGAAGATGTTACAAGGATAAAATTGCCTAATTAAGGGATAATCTATCTTACTTTGTAGAATTGGAGCTATAAATGACTGCAGAGATTGAGTAATCAACAAAGCTAAAATGGGGTCTTTAGACAATCTTTAAACTTTTTTAGCATGCTTCTGACAAAGCCAGCAAGTTTTTCCAAATTCTCTTTTGATGTAAATAAACAAGATTCCATTGATGTCATTGGAATTGCACCCTCTGTGTCAGCATTTATTTTAGCCTAGTTTTTTCCTTCCTTCTGAGGAAACTTCTTTTTCAGTGCCACCTGGGTGACTACATGCTGGTTTTTCAAGAGTCTGGTGGAGGGAACAGAAATAATGCAATTATCAGGTGATGAGTGAAATCCTAGACATGTTGAGTCCACAGAGAAACCCGAGTCCAGCTTCTTTGCATCAAATGCACAGGATTTGTTGGCTTATTTGTGAAGAGATGAAGTTCTTTCTTAAATACTTGCAGATATGCTTCTAAATTATTAATACAATCCTGATATTCCAGTGAGAACACATATTCACATATTCAATTAAATCCAGAATTCTTATGAAAAGCAGTTATATCTTTATTTTAAGAAACACCTTCAAAAGGTCTAGGATTCAAAATTCTGGCCTCTACTTTCCCAGGTCAATCAGCTGCTACAGACAGCATTCTGGGAAATAACAGTATTATACGGAAAATACCTTCCATTCATTTAATAATAATAATGTTTTTCTCCTTCCCTTTCTTAATTGAGTTTGGCATATACTAAAACATTTAAATAGCCCTCCAACCAGTTATCTGAATCCAGAGTTGGCAGCTCCAGTCTGTCTCTAGTTACCACAATTCAGAATTGCACTTGATTTTTTTTCTTTTCCTAACTAAGCTAGAATTTTTCTTTGCTCATCAAGGACTTGAGACCATTAATTATGCTAAGCCTTACTCCGGCTGCGGTCTGATTGACATTGTTCTCAGCATATGCAGTGCTGCCAGATTTCCCTATAGATGATTGGAAGCTATTCTATTAGACTGTCGTATCCCATTTAAACAAGAGGTCATTTTTTAAGCCATCTGCACTATATAGGGAGATAGCCTTTGACTTAAATGATAAAAAACAAACAAACAACAAAAAAAAACACCCAAAAAAACCAACATAGTTTAAGCAAACACAAAACTCTTATTGTAAGGAGTTCATAAAGATGAAAGTTTGGAACATAAATTCTCTGTTTGTGAGCCAGAGAGTGGGAAGGCAAAGCTTGTAGTCTGTCTCCTGTTCAGTGTGTATTTACTTTAAACCTAACTTCAAGGTAGAAACTAAACTCATCTGGAAAGAGCAAAGAAATCTCTCTGTGTACTGCTGTACTGCTTTAAAGTTAGATTCTTTTAAGCAGACACTGCTACAGGTGCCAAATGGTGAGTGTAACTGATGTTGAATAAGGTCTATGTGAGCCTTAGCTGTGATCAGCAAATTCATTTAAGCACTCAGGTTAATGCTGAACTCAAGGATTAAACAGGAAAATGCACTCCCAGAGACTCATTTCTTTGAACAAATGAGTTATGCAACTAAACATTTTGGCTATATACCTTTTACATGGAAATGGGAGTACATAAGAAGTTTAATTAAAATTCTAACTATTCCCTTGTCCTGTGTCTGCCTACATGCTAAGGTTAGATAAGTGATTTTGTTTTTATATTTATATGCAGAATTGCTGTAGTGTTGTGCCAATAACCAGTACCTTTTACACTGGTTGAACTCCTTCTGGTAATGCCACACATCAGGACGTTCCCATGGAAACAATGGATGAAACAATATCTTGGACTGATGCAATAACAGGGATGTGGAGCTTTAATCATGGTCCATGGTTAAAATCACAACCAAGCCCCTTATGAGCTCTTATTTGATCTCTCTTTACTTCAAATACTCTCTTTAGCTTGTGATAGACTATTATTTAGGTCTGAAATATAGACAGGATTAATCAGAAGTCACTGTGATTGGAGATAAGTAGCACAAAGTAAGTTATTGTTTCAAGTTATCTTTGAGTTACGGTTTGTCAGAAATACCATGGTTTGGATTTACCAATCAATATTAGAAATCCCTCTGTGGCTCCTAGCATTCATACTGACTTTGTAACACACATTCAAAAGTCTGAGAACTGCCAAGGTAAAAAAAGTGACCTCTGCATTACTCAACAAATTTTCTACCCTAGTATTCTTAAACTACACATCAAGGAAATAAGCAAGAAGGAATGAGAGAAGGCACAGGATCACTTGCACAAAAGCAAAGGAGAGAGCATATTTTGTGTAAGGGAGTAGAGGGCATGACACCGAGATATCCACAAAACTAATAATATACCATTTTAAGGGATATTTTTGTTATCTTTTAATACAGGCTCCTATTTATGAGGAAGTTTAAACACTTGGTACAAACTGTGATTTTTTTTTTTGCTTACATTTCCTTGGGTACTGATTAAGTGTAAGAAAAATGTGACTCAATTTTATTTCATTCAAGTTAACGGGGCATTGGCCTGACTTTTTAGAATTGGACAATCTAAAGATAGAAAGTAAGAGTATAATGATAGGAAGCCAGAGCACAGACAAACTTTTGAAAAAAGAAATTGAACTTTGCTATGTTTTTCTTACTATTGAATCCACAGTGCATATGGGGAGCTTTTTTCTCAACATATTGCTTTTAAGAAAGTAAAGAATGGTATATCATGTGCACCAAACAGCAATTTAATTAAAAGGATACCCTTAAGCATTTTAAAATACAGAAGAAAACTTTTTGAAGAGATACAGCTGCCAAAATAAACAAATAAAAGCAACTTCAGATTTGGCAGTGAATCAGTGAAGTACTTCCTGCAAAAATATGATACATTTTTATGCAGTGTTATCTTTAAGTATCAGCAACAGTGAATAATCAGAAATGTACAAAAGCTAGGCTTGGTGAGCTGCCTATGAGAAAATAACCCGATCTCAAAGTTGAAGGTAGCCCATAGTAAAAGCACTTACTTTCATTATCTTCTGTGAGTTTGCTCTATTAAATAAGCTTTTGAATTCAGGCAAATAAAGAACAATGCCTCTAGTAATGCCTGATTTTGGACAGATGGATGTGGACAGCCATAAGAAGGCCAATAAAAATTACAATTTTCTTTGGAAAATCTGTACATATATAATTTGTGAAGATTGCGTGATATATGAAAGTGAAGCCTAGAATTGTAACTTGAATATACCTGTTCCTGTGGCCAACACCCAGTTGAATAAATGGTCCGCTGTACAACCATCACCATAATTAAGATCTGTAGTAATATGACTTCCAAGTTCAAATGAGTTCAGATTTCACCCTGTGTCCTGAATGTTGGTTCATAGAATGATAGAATCATTTGAGTTGGAAGGAACCTTTAAAGAACATCTAGTCCAACTCCTCTGCAATGAACAGGGACAGCTACAGCTAGATCGCATTGCTCAGAGCCCCGCTCAGTCTTAATTTGAATGTCTGCAAGAATGGGGCATCCACCAACTCTCTGGGCAACCTGTTTCGGCGCTTCACCACGCTTATTATAAAAAATCTTCTTTATATCCAAACTAAATCTCCCTTCCTTTAGTTTGAAACCATTTCCCTTTGTCCTTTGGATGTTTAAAGGCCTCACAAGAGCCTTCTCTTCCCATGCTGAACAGCCCCAGCTCTCTCAGCCTGTCATCATAAACAACATGTTCCATCTCTTTGATAATTTTTGTGGCCCTCCTCTGAACAGTCCACATCTCTCCTGTACTGAGGACTCCACATCTAGAAGCAATACTCCAAATGAGGTCTCAGAAGCACAGACTAAAGAGGCAGGATCACCTCCCTCACCCTGCTGTCTCTGTTTCTTTTCATGCAGCCCAGGATACAGTTGGCTTTCTGGGCTGTGAAGGCACACAGCTGACTCACATTCAACTTGCCATCCACCAGTACACCCAGGTCCTTCTTGGTAGGGCTGTGATGCATCCTTACATCCCCCAGCTTGTACTGATAGCAGAGATTGCCTTGACCCAGGTAAAAGACCTTGCACTTGAATTTTTTGAACCGCATGAAGCTTTCCAGAGCCCCCACTGCTCAAGCCTGTCTAGGTCTCTGAGTGGTATCCATCCCTTGTGAATGCTGACACAGCTTGGTGTCATCTGCAGTCTTTCTGAGGGTGCATTCGATCCCACTGTTGATGTCGCTGATGAAGATGTTAAAGACACTGGTCCCAGCACTGACCACTGGGGGACACCACTCATCACTGATCTCCATCTAGACACTGAGCCATTGACACCACTCTGGGTACAATCTCGTAATCAGTTCCATGTCCGTCAAACAGTCCACCTGCAAAATCCATATCTTTCCATTTTGGAGACAAGGATGTTGTGGGGTGCCATGTCAAAGGCCTTACTGAAGTTCAGATAGAAGATATCAGTGCCTCTTCCCTTGTCTGCTGATGCAGATATACCATCATAAAATGCAGCAAGTTTGGTCAGGCAGGACTCGCCCTTGGTGAAGCCATGCTGGTTATCCCATACCATTTTTCTTTCTTCCATGTGCCTTAACATAGCCTCCAGGTAGACACACCCCATGATCTTTCATGGCACAGGTGACCCTGGGTCATCTTTCTACCCTCCCTAAAAATGAATGTGATATGGCCTTTTTTCCAGTATATTGCCTTTTTTTTCCCATCTCTTGGGAATAAATAGCTATCTGGCACAGAATAATTGTTTTCTTATTATATTTAGAGAAAAAAAGAACTATTGTTTTTGAGTGAAATTAAGAAATCCAAGGGCAGCAAGTTTCAGTAGTTTGGAAAGTTTGGCTCTTTCTGTACATTTTAGAAACGCAAACTCCTGCAGACCTTCCCAAGTCCTCTAATCCCTCTGCTCCCTCCACTGGCTTCTTAAAGAACTCTGCACTAGTCTGAAGGCCTTTATTCACAAAGCCCAGGCTCTTATTATTAAAAGATCAGTGAAATACCAGTCCCCAGGCTGCCCTTGGCAACTTCATGCCGCTGGCTGACAGGATTCTCCACAAGGAGAATATGCATTTGTCATTTCTGTAGAACAGGGAACTTCACAGAAAACTAGCGCAAACTGGTCCAAAGTGTTGGAATGAACCTCAGTTCCTCAGCATATCTTTTTGAAATATCAGAAGCTTGTCATTAACCTCACCTTTTATAGCATGCACATCCTTTAATGGATGTAAACTTAGCAAATCTAAAACAATGCACTCAGCTTCAGAAACATCTCACATGACAAGAAGATAAACAAGTGGCATATGTTAATATTTTTTCTTTAATGTACTTTTGTAAAATAAAACAGTGAGCATGATACAGGCTGGTAATAACTGTGATACTTATTCTGCACATAAGAGAATAATGGAAGACCAGTTGTAAGGAGAACCATTAACTGGTCTGTCTTTTTTTCTACAGTGCAGAATGAATGTTAGACTGAAAAATAAATGTACAAATATTTGTATGGTGGGCCCAATCCTAACCACAGTGAGGTCAAATATTCCAGCTCAACAACCTTCCTGAAAAAATGTTTTCCTGGAGGCTCTTCCTATTCCAAGGACAAGTATCACAGTCAGTAATTAAACATAGTCTGTCAACTATCAAAATGAGGTTTTAGTATGCAACTCCATACAGAAGAGGCTCAGCATTGCGGACATAAATCAGATTTGCTGCACCAAACAATAGGCTCAGAGCCTGGCCAAAAAGACCCACAACAAAGTTAGTATTGAGAGTGTTGACCAGGGTAAGTATTCTGCTTTGTTTCAATGGAAACTGGCAGTGCTGTGAGCTCTGGAGGCCACTGGTTCTAATCGAGCTTGTCTCAATAGTTTCCTCCTTCTTGTCAGCAGCTGGACAAAAGCAGAATTAATGCCTCAGCCCATCTGCACTAGTTCAGTACAGGGAAGAGGAGTTTCCATGAAGCCATGAGATAGACCTTTGGGAGTAGACAGGATGCTATAACAGCATGCTGAAGACGAAAAAAGGAGACCTGGGGTCAGAAAAGGAGTTGTTTTTGTGGCTTCAGGCCTGAATGAAGTCATGTCTTTGCAGAGGATTTTATGTGTAATCTCGCTGTTTTTGTGATCTCTATTTAAAGTGAAAAGAATTTGTAGTTTTACTGCGTACTAACAGTAGTTAAATTCATCATCCTTGGTCCATGCCTATATAGGCCCATATCCCGTATGGATTTCAACATATGCTTAGTTTGGCACATGCAAAACATCTCGTTCCATTCAAAGGTTTGATTGACAGTTAAAAGGATATGTATGTCCGTAATGACTCAAAGCAATATGTTTTTAGGACAAGAACTGTCCGTCACTCCATGCCTGCACATTACCCAGCCCAGGGAGGCATATCATTACTGTGGAATAATAATGATGATATACTGGACCAAGAATTGCTCTGAGTTTGCCTTCCAGTAAGAAACTGACCCCATCTCAAGTTCCCAGCATTATCATACAGCAATGGAATGAGATTATTGTTTCCTCTAATCTGTTAATTGGTAGTAGGAACCAAATGCCCTCATTTAAATTCATTGTGATAGGTGCCACATAGAAAAGAGTCATTTTTGTTTCTTCTCCAAAGAATTAATCACCTCTGTTGGTGGCACAGGCACTAACCACTACCATCAGCTGAAAAGTTTATTATGGATTGCTTCTTGAAATAAAACATAACTTTTATTGGAAGTTTAAAGATAAATAAAAACAGCTGGAGGGAAAATACTATTAAATACTCTGATGTGCCCCATGATGTTTCACTTAAAGAAAAAATTCCTCTTGTTTCGTTTTAAGGACTCTCGTCTGCTGTGTTAAAGTTAGCTTTTCTTTCATGTGGGACAAGTGAAGCTGAAAAGGGAATTTACTTAAAACTGTGTATTGAAATTGTAGCTTACAGGAGCTTATGGTCAGTACAGTTCCAAGAATCCTTCACTATTTCTGTAATAGACGATCCTTCAACTTATGCTTCCTCTATTACTTTTATGTAGCTTTCTAATTAGACTTCTTTTAAAACATTTTAATTGTTTGCTTTCTGTGGACAGACAGAACGCCAAATGTTCACAGTCCTCTCATCTTTGAAAGTGACACTGCTTGGTTCTGGGTAATGGGTTTAAATTATTAACAGAAGATAAATTCAAATACACAAATAAAGGCTGGCTGGGATCAGCTCTTGGATAAGAGCACAAGAATCATCTTATGCCAGCACACACCATATTTTCTGCACCCTGCAACAGGGCCACGTTTCTGGCTGTAATAACTGCCTGGAATTGAGAAACCACCCAAAGTGTCCAGAAACAAAGAAATCCAAATGAAGTTATTCAGTAGGAACTCACAGACAGGCAAAGAGTACAGAGTTAGTTAGTATACAAGGCCTTGAAAGAATCATTCAGTTCAGAGAGTGTCTGCTGAACTCTTTTCTCTTTAGAAAGGTTGGTGCTGTGTCAGCAGGCTGGTCCTGGGTCAGCAGAAGGTGGGATACTGAGCATGATTTGATGTATCCCTACAGGAAAAAAATCCAATCCTTTTTGACAAAGTTCTTTGGCTCTTTGCCCCACTTCTCAGGAAGGACTACCTCACAATCAAACTGATCAGAAGTCAAAAGAATAATGAAGTTGTGATTTTGCCTGCTTCCTAGTTAAGGAAAAAGCCTCCCTGCTTAAGGCTTAGAGGACAGTCACACTTGAAACATCACCCTGAGTCTTACAGCAATTATTAGCTTCAACTGGAGGTACTGTTTGTTGATCTCAGAACAGTGTCGCTACGTATTACCCCAACAAGGACAAAACTGGCATTTGTTTGCATATCTAAAGCAAGTATGGAGTTTTCATCTTTGTTAGGATTACTGTGTATTACTTTTGTAGCAGCCCTCACAACAGAGTGGTGATGCTGAAACCTGTTACCATTCTGTTACTCATGTCTTGTTTTTGGGAGGAATTCTAAATCAACATTTTTGCATTTTCTGAGATGAATAAATAAATAAGTGAATAAAACTAAAGAGAAACAAAACTGTAATAGAAAAAAAACAAAAAACAAAAAACAAAAAACCTTGATACAAATGTTTGGGGTTGGAATTTTCTTTCAATATGCATCTTCCCTCATCCTCCCATACAGAATTTTGTGGGTTTTTTTTCTGAAAATGCCTTGTGCTCAACTTTCAGAAAATATACACTTTCTTACAAATAAAAAAACTTCCATGACATTTCCTTTAAAGTCTCTGCAAAAACGAAACTTTCCAGCTTTAAGAACCTTCGCCAGCATTTCCCCAAAGCATTAATTTTTACAAATACTTTATTGGATCTTATATCACAATCCTCAACTGTGTCTATATGATCATTATGCATTTTTTATTTTTTATGCAATTCCTTGAAGCTCAGATTTTTTAAGGGCCTGCTATCTGTGAATAATAGCAGCAATTTAAAATCTCTTCTGTTGGGATTAAATTTCAAAGCCATTGAAATCATTTGGGAAATGCCAATACATTTGGTGGGGAAATGGGGGGGTTACTGTCAAACTGGAAAGGAACTTGAGTGAAATCCCAGCTTTATTGCAAAGAGTGCAGTCTTTCCTCTGACTTCCTAGATTCCAGTACTGAATTCTAATCACTATCATCATGCCTTATCCAGAATGAGATAAGATCTCAGTTTAGTTGTCTGATAAAACTGTCATAAAGTAAAGGGTTATTTAAAAGATACATTTGCAACTAGATTTATATAGGGAAAGGAAAGTTAATAAGTTGTTCCTCCTCCTTATATCTGTCACAGAAAAGAAGAACAATGACACTCCTCTAATACACCAAAATATTGTTGAATAGCACCAGAGCTCTGTTGCTGCAAAATGGGCAAAGAGGTGTATGGCAAGGTGGAGAGAAAAAATACAACATTTTTTTCTGATACAAATAGCAAGATACATTTCACACATCATTGAAGCACAGAAGGAGTGAACCTCTTGAAGAGTATTGGCTTCAACAGACCTCAGTAACGGTTTAACCTGAACAGAGAATTCAAGACTGGACCTTGTTCTTTAAAGGAAGAGAGCAGTATAATGTGTGTCCCCATTAGATGCGCTGTGCACAAAGAGAGAAGTAAGAGTAGCATGCTCCCCTCCTCTCTCAGCTGTGCGATCAGAGAGGTCAGAGCCTTGCTGTTCACTGTGAACAATGCCTTGGAGCAGCAGTCAGGAATCTGTCACTCCAGAGACACATGCTGCTCTTTGGAAGCAAAATCCTTCCAGCCTCTGGCATCAGAGCACTTGGGAAAGAACTGGGGAGGGAAGGGTGGGGGGTGAAGAGAAAGGGAGGAAGAAAGGAAGAAGTGCTGTCACCATTTTTGATAGCATTATATCTCTCCTTTGGTATCATCTTCTATAGAAACTGCAAAGTTCTTTAGAATAAAGCTAATAACCAAGTGGAACTGATCACAAGCAACATTTTGTTCCTCTGCCTGGACTGCACATGTTTCCAATTTGCTTGATAGCCGTGATTGATGCCACCAAAGAGACACGCTCAGAATACTGCCCTTAAAAAAAAAAATCACTTGGCGACAAAATGCTTTTTCGTAGCTGATCCTTTAGTGAGAGTCAAGTAAATGGTGCGTTTCATCTCTGCTTTCAGCTGTGAATCCATTAAGATCACTGAGGCAGTCTCAGAACTTGGATGAAGACAATGAAGAAGAAAAAAGCAAGACAGAAGTCATCTTTAGGACACCTCAATTTCCCTTTGAGCTGCTCACCATGTTGTAACAGAAAGGTCACAGTCAGGTGCTGGTTACAAAAACCCTCCTTTGCCTTTTGTTAGGAGAGCATCTAGCCTTGTTCAATGGATTTATGCAGCTTAAAGAAGAACAGAATTTGTCCCTGAGAGACTGAACTGTGCACAGACCTTCTTGCGAGTGGCAGCGAGCCACAGACAAAGTGCTGAAAGAAGGAGAGGTACTATTTACCATATTTGAATCTTGATTCAGTTTCCGGCGTTCACTTCATCCAAACTTTGGGGGGTGGTCGGGTGCTAAGTGCTGGTGCCAGCTGATTTCAAAGAAATTGAAAAAAATAGCTAGACAGACATTTGGCAACAAAGGTCATTGACTTTCGGCTGCCTTAAAGAATGATGCATCTGCTTTGTTTGACTGCCAATAGATAAGGTGCATATGAAATTCCCCTTGTAAATTAGCAAGATAAAAGTGATCCTTGTCTCCTTGGATTAATCCTTTTTACGGTATTTTAATCATGTTGATGGCATAGCCCCATTTCAGAGTCAGTGGGGAGCAATGCTGCCCAGGGGAAAGCCCAAGGAAGAATTCCTACACCTTCCTTCCTGGGCAACAGTCCAGGCTGCTCTATTACATCCACATCCTGCCTGCAAATTCTTCACAGAGTATCCAATAGTCCAAAGGCAGACAAGTGAAGTGGGTTTGTATTGTTTGAAAAGCAGGAGCTGAATTTTGGTCTTGACCAGGAGATGTTTTATCATCATCTTCCACCCCTAAGGCTGCCTTCTGCCCCACGTGCCACTAAGAAACACTCTGATCATAAGTGAAAGTGTAGCTTGTACAACAAGTGTAAGGACTGGAAAGAGAAAATATGATTCATAGTTACTGAACAGTGTCAGGAAAGGGAGTGTTGCAAGGCATAATCTAAAGTGGAGAGGGATTTATATACAGCATATAAGGCCAAATTTGTCTGAAGATTGTCCTTAATTTGCCAATCCTTTTTGGCACACTTGGTGCTAGCTAAGATGACTATAACTCCTGGTTAAAAAATGATTTGCAATTGAAATATGATAAAATGGCTTGTTAATGCCAGGGAAAGCGGTCTGCTAATGTTATTTATTTCAAGTCTGAAGTTTCTCATGAAAGAAAGAAAGAGAGAAAGAAGGAAGAAGGAGAGGGGGCTTTTATTTTTTTTATGTGTTTGCCTTCACGGCTTTGGAGTGCTCACTAATTCCATCTGTCCACAACAGAGCCATCGGAACGGCGAGAAAAAGCATTTCCATATGTGCAAATTAGCATCCAGCCTCTCTTAATCTGTGCAGTGCTCCTCTGAAGTAGATGGCGCGGATGGCTGCCAAACCCACTAATGGCATTCAAATAAAGGACTTTATTGGCTTTTACTGCCACTTTTTTTTTTTTTTTTTTTTTTTTTTTTTTTTTTTTTTTAAGATAGAGAATGTGTTCTCCCTCTTATTTTATTTTTGCCTGATATTGTCACTTTGTACTTCCACCATTAAATAAAAAGAAGGCTTTGTGCAGCTCTTTAATGGGATTCGCTTTCTCCTACAGATGCATTCTTTTACTTTCTAATGAAATCTCCCCACTAGTTATTACACCATAATCAACACCTAAAGCGTATCATTCCTACTTTCAGCAAGCCTGTCTTTCCCAAGAAAGTTCTTCCTCTTTTTCTCTACTTTTCAGCAGCAGAGACAGGGCTGAGATGAGAGACATCTTGCTTGGGATCCTGCCCGCGCTGTGAGTCCATATGAAAAGGAATCTTTTTGTTTGTTTGCTTGTGTTCTCACTTCTCATTTTGTTTTTCAGTGTCTGGCACATTCACAGCTGCAGCAGAAGACAAGTAGAGGTGCCAGTGGCATCCCACTCAGGGTCACTGTCCTGAAGGATGGCTCTGTACCCAGCAAGAGCTACCATTTGGGGTATGTTTTGAATTTTGTACTACTTGATTATTTGAATGGAAAACAAAGGAAATGATTTAATCCTAAGAAAAATGTAGCTATTATAGCAAAAGTGTCCCTCCCACTATACCAAATCCATCTTTGTTTTCACTCATCACTATTTCTCTTATTCTGGCAAGGGTTAGGTAACCACACCTGAGGCCTTGTAATCTCAAATCTTGCTGAAAATACCATGGTTGCTAATCCTGACTTGACTGTTGGTGCCAGCAATAAAACCACAGTCTCTAGTGTGTAGCAGACTCCATATGTTAGCCCCCTAGTCTGCTAAGTCACCACGCCAGCCTAAATTTGAAACATTTCTAAAGTGTTATACAATGTTGTAATAATGTTTTTACAAAACAAAGGCTGAGTTACTGGAAGCCATATTCATCCAATCAGCATCTTATTGAAAGAGGAATCTTGATGGTAGCAGTGGTGACATAGGCTATAAAAAATAATTTTAAAAATTTCATTACAATCTTTAAAAGGGGAGCACAGTCTTATTAAGGAGTACAAATTTGAAGAAATGGTGAAGACAAAAAGAAAGAAAATCATGGTTGCTTGATATCTCACTTTCCTGAGGAAAAATGCACCCAAAAAAACTTAAGCAAAGAACAGCGTTGACTTAATTAAAAAGTTCCTAGTGCCTAAAATTCTGCTTAGAGAAACAAGAATGGTCACTCTAATTATTTACTGCGCAGTGTCTGCCCAAATAGAAAGCTTCTGTATAAACAGAACATTTTCAAAATACTATCACTGCTGTTTATTGAGGGATTTTTCCTCAGCAAATAATGCAGGACAACTACAGATTAATTCTGCATCCCAAATTTAGGCCTACATCATAAAAGATAATCAAAGTTGGATGGACCTGTCTTGTTTTTCAGGCTTCTGAAAAATTCTAATCCTACAAGAACTTAAGAAATTTTTTAACAGATAGCATAGTTGTCTGTAGTGATGATACTTACAAGTAAAGATGATGGAAGAGAAAGAATTAGTGTGTTATATAAATCTATATCCATCACAGAATTTTTAAAAAATGTATTAGAAGTCACAGTGCTATCCATGAGATGAAAATATCACCACAGTAAGTACCAAGAAGATATTTAGAGCTTACATATAATTCAAAAAGCTTTATGCATATAATATTATCTAAATATTTATATGAATAATAATAAAAAAATAAATTTTGACCACACTTGTGATCCTTTTTTTCTCTCTCTTTTACTCAAGGAATAGCAATTATGTTCAATACTCACTGTGTATATTTACAGAAAATAGTTTTCCAGAGGCTTTCTCAAATGTTTCTAGAATTCATTTATCAATATTTAGTTTCCTGAAATATTTTCAGCAGAAGTTTGATTTTTGTTACTGACTTGTATTAGAAATCTGATTATTTAAGAGAGCCCAAGGCATCATTTTGTGGGGCATTATATAGAGATTGACTAGAACACAGTTCTTGATCTGAAGGGATTACAGTCTTAACTGTCAAGGCAGACAAAGAACAAATAAGCATTGTGTAAGCTATGCTCCACTATTGAGGACAGAGGAACAATTCTTTGTGATTTTATTGGTGATTTCACTACTGAACAATTGAGCGTACTGTGATAATACTGAGGATCACTTAAATTAAATGATGCTTAAATGCAGGGGAAAAAGTTATCGAATTATGTTACTTGCTATGAATCACTCATTAATCTATATTTGCATTTCTTATGGCAAAGAATCTTAACTACCTAATCTGCATGTGCAAATAATAATTATTATTAAATAATGAAAGTAGTGCAATTGTTAAATAATGCAACAATATCAATCATTACTCCTATTAATAATAAATTATAATAAGTCTCTTAGAACTAAGCATGGTCCCAAGATGCAATATTCAAACACAGATCTGAACCATCTGCTTGGATTTGGAGGGGTACCACATCCGTCACAGAATCACAGTTCAAAATACTTGGACTTTTACTTCCCCTCCACATTTTTCTTTTAACCCTGGTCCATATCTAGTGATGAGAGACTGTTCATATCAAGAACCAAGCCTCAGATTCCCATACTTTGCCTGCTCCTCTTCTCTGCATAAGTTTGGCTGACATCATTGTCTAGTCACATAAAAAATATTTTGCTTCCAAGAAAAAAGATCATTCATCATAGGAATAAGATATTCATTCAGATGTACTTAATCATATATACTCTATGTACTATCTCCTATCTTTCCGAAGGATCACAATTTGACGTACAGATCTGATGCAGCTGGATTGTGATGTTAACTGTCTGATGTGCTTTTAAAAAGCAAGAGTTATGCAGGTTTTGAAACAGTTTTTAAACAACTGAAAGTACTTAAACTGCTTTGAAGTATTTTGAAAATTCAGGTCTGTAAAATCAATTTACTTATTCATCATGCAAATTTGCTGGATAAGTATTTTATTGATAATCATATAAGGCAAGAGTCAATTAAAAGAGGATAAAAGCAGAAAGTAGTGTCTGACTCTGACTTCTACACAATTAAACCTACTTTCTCATAGTCCCTCTTCCGCCTTACAAAAACATCCTCTCTTCTGACATAACACCCACATAGACTGATGTAGAAAGATTCTCCACAGAATACAAGTCATATAAAAAGAAACAATTTCAGACCTTTACCTGTAGCAACTCAAAAGGCTTTTCCTGTTTGAAACGAAACTGAGAAGCTTAGTTTTCATCATTTTGGCTTTTGTCCCATATGAAGTTGATATAAATTTTGTCAGCATTGGTATTTCTACAGTATGCACATCCAAACACGCACACATTGACACACACAGACACACATGCACAGATGAACAATGGCACCAAGAAAAAGAAAGAAAAAAAAAACAACTGCAACTCTCATTTTAAATCCAAGTCTCTGTGACTCCAGTGGAGCTGGGCTAATTTACACCAGCTGAGAATCTGCTCTTGTATTTATTTTAGAAAAGATGCAATTTTGTCCTAACAAGCAGTTTGCAAGGCCTACTTGATTGATTTAGTTGACTCTGGCTTTATTACAACTTAATGTGTTCACATCACTATTGTTAAAGTTGTTTCAGCACTTCTATTATTACTGCCTAGCTTTTTGGCATTTAGAAGTTTGTAATAATAATAACAGTATTTTGCACTTTTATAGCATCCTTCTTCTGAGGAACTCTAAGAGCTTTGCAAACAGTAATTACTCTTTCCAATCCCTCAGCATGGCAGATTATAACACATACACCACCTATACTAGTGGTTAAGATTCAGAACTCAGTTCATATCAATGCACAGTCAAACTATCTATACTATCAGCATGGTTTTGATTATTTTTGAAATTTAAAAAAAAAAAAAAAAGCTGAGTTCTCCTTTGGAAGAGCTGCAGCTATCCCAGAAAAAAATCAGTCCTGATTCACTCTTCCCTGTACTAATTTTTTAAAATGTTGTTTCACTCCAGTCCCCACAGTCTGTGCTAAACCAAGCAGCAGAGAAAGCAAAGGAATGGGAAAGCCGGCTTAAAAAGATGATGAGACGTTCCCTTCTACAAAGAAACATTTTACTAGCTCAAAAAATCACCTCTTGTTTTTTTTCTTTCTACTGGGATCTGTATGGTAATAAATAAATAAATAAATAAATAGCTGAATGCTGTTTAGCAATCTGGAAACATTGATTGCTATTTTCAGCAGAAGATAGATTCTGAAAATACTTTATGCTAGTGAAGAACCTAGTCCCATAATTTGTGTTTTGGGTTAAAAGAGTCAAACATGATCCCCACTGAATCACAGACACATGTGGAAATCAGACTCACTGATAGTATGTAGAATGGTACTATGTAGACATTAAAAATATGGAATTTGGCAGTTCATTTCTGGGAATACATCTAATATTTCATTAAACTACAGCAAAGAGAAAAAATAATAATTTTAAAAAGCAGACAGATAATCATAAAAATTTTACTCATTCACTTGTTCAAAACCCCAAATAAATGAAATAACAAATGCAAACCAAATCTGAAAAGAATTAAAAAGTTCTTGATTTGACTACTCAGAATTAGAAGTTTGAATTTCTGTGATGTCTTTGATTTAAGCTATAAAGACAAAACAATATTTTCATTTCAAGCAAACCTGAAATTTTTAATTAAATAAGTACTGACACATAATACATGATTTCTTTTGGAGAGCTATGTTTTCAATCTATTTTAATAGATTAAACTTAGTCAATATAATATAAATTTTAAATATAAATATTTAAAAATGCCTAGTGCACCCTTGTTTCGTGAACAGTTGAGGGTCATTGGAAACTCCACCATTTAAAATGATGGTTGTATCCTAATATTCACTCTTTTTAATAGATGCATTTCAAGAACAAAAACACCTCACTTGTTTAACCATCTGAGAACAAATCTAACCTAAAGAAACCTGAATAAGCTGTACATCAACACTTTTCGATGACAAATAATAATGATAAGAAAAGATGCAAGCACTCTCATATCCTTACTGCAGCAATTTGACAATAGATAATAATTGAATTGACTCTCTCATCATCCCCATCACTACTGGAAAAACATCTTTGTCAGATCAATAAAAAATATTAGGCATCATGGATAAAAGCTATAGCTTAATGCAAGGTAATGCCCTCAAACTCAGCTCTGAAACCAGCAGTGACTGATTTATTAGTAAGGTAAACCTCCTGATTTCTTTCAAAATATCATGAATCAGACATTTTACAAAGCGCAAAATGTTATGTTCCAAAGAAGTTTGTGGAAATTTTTCGTTAGATTCCATGAACCTAGGCTTTCAAATTTTGGCTAGCTCCTACAAAGAAGTACAAAGATGCTTCTACAGAATTTTGAAGATACTTCACATCAATACATTTTTAAAAATTTAATAAATGGTCTAGATATTGGACATTGCAAGATTACAGTCAGATTTGGGAAAATGATATGGCCAACTGATTTGCATAAATGGGAAAGATTTGTCTGAAAACTGATGGCATAGACTCTGTGAGTGGTGTTGGATACTTACAATTATACTGGCTTTCAATTTACTCAAAATGATATCCTCTGGAGCTGGCCCATAAAAGAAAATAAAAGCATGAAATGTGTATTAAATTTTTGGTGATCATTTACTTTTTGGAGTTAAACTTAACAGACAACTATATTAAAAAAATCCACGAAGGAAAAATGCAAAATATATCTTTTGGATTGATCTATTTCATAATCCGAACTCTGATATTAATGGTAATGTTATCGTAGTCTAGACGAAAAATAATGTAATTGAGACCTCAGATTGTTTGTGTTTAGCACAGAAAGATGGTTGCAGTACACTCAATTCAGAAACACAGAGCAATCTTAACTCTATCACTTCTGACTGGAGTGCAAAACTCAAATCAATTACTCATAAACATTTGTGATAAGATTAATTTAATTTTTTTTTCTTAAACAAAGAGGATAAATTAAAAGAATCAGCTCACTCCTGCATACTCTGTAGTGACAAGATTAAAAATTAAATTTATACATATTTCATTTCTACATAATAAAGCCTTTTTGCAAAAAGAAAAAAATACCACAGTTCATCTAATTAAATCAAAGAAAATTGCCTGCAGCAATGCTACAGTATTACAATTAGACGTCTGCCAAAACCAGCCGTTTGAATTCTTAAACATCACTCCAGTCTTAAATACAAAACATGGTTTTCATCATTTTGTGTGATATCACTGAAATGGTTTTTTTTCATCACTGTTACGTAAGCTTGGAATGCCTTTCCAGGCTCATTACATATCTCCTTATGTCTCACAGAAATGCTGTAAATGCAGAGTAGTTTTCTTTTATTCTCAGTAAACACACACATTAATTTTGAAATATGATGTTATGGAAATGAAATGATACGGCTTTAAAAAGTAACCCCTATCAAAAATTCAATTTTTGTTTAACTCAGGTAATCCATGTAATGCTTAAATAGTTTTTCTACATATGAAAACTACATATGAAAACAAGAAGGAACTAAGGCACAACCACTGCAAATAGTTGAAGTCAATCATGCACAAAAACTGAGGTTATTTGCATTTGCTGCACAGCCTGAATAGTGAATCTAATCTTGTTTATATGTCACCACATCCAGGTCCTGAAAGGCCTGCATCCAATGCTCAGCTGACCCCAAGACTTCCTTGGTGACCATGGGCAAGTCTCAGTTTTCCTTATTTCTATAAAAATGGAGAATAATACGTCCTACCTGACAGGGTTGTTATCAGGCTAAAATCCACAGAAGAGTATCAGACACTCAGATTCTAACTGCAATAAGAGATAGATAAAGGGATAGGCTGAAAATAGTGAAGACTGGAAAAATAAGTTGCTATGTTACAGTACAAGCAATTCGCTAAAGCATCGTTTAGTGATAGCAGAGCTGAGTTACAAGTCACTGGTGACTCTCAGATACAAAAATGTAAATCGAAACTATAATGATGGATTTCAGCAAAACTATCAACATCTTAACTTTACAAAGTTTTATGGAGTATAAATAGCAAAATAATGAAGATAATACATGATTGATAACTAAAGCTGTGTTAGGACCTTCCAATTTAACATATTTTGTAACTATGAAAAATGCAGTAATATTCACCATGCCATCACTCTGGCTCCCTTCTGCCTTCCACATTCATGTGCTCCATAGAACAAGAACATCTGTAATCTCTGCTGAGCTCTCCCAGGTCACACATAGGCGTACTCCCTTTCAGATTCTTCCAGTTGACTCGACTGAGCCTGGGTTGAGGTAAAATTATATTCACCCCTCCAGGGAAAGTTCCTATTGACCATCTGATGATACCACTTCCACTGATCTGTATTAGAGAAAAATGTTCATACTACAGTTTCATGCTTGCCTGAGCAAAAATCAGTGCCATGTACATGCTCAGCATCAGGAGGGTTTTGCAATCTACTTTGTACAAACACATATGTTTCTGAAGTCTTTCTCTAGATATGAGACAGATGTTTTGTGCTGTGTGCACTTATCTTCCACTATTCTCCATGTGACCAAATCTACTTATGTTTAAAATAAACTAGGACAAAAACATACAAAAAACATCCAGGGAAATGGAATTGAGACCTTTTTCTACACGTGATGCCACAGTCAGATGGCTAATACTCCGGTCAAGTGAGCAACCCTGTTTAAAGACTATGTCAGACTCAATTCTCTTGTTTCATTTTCTCCCCTGCCACTACTGTCTCACGTGGGATTGCACAAACTAAGAATGCCTAAGGGATTTGTAGTCTGGTTTAAAAGCAAACAGAACACAAATGTTCTTTGCAGGATACCCACTAAACTACTGCATCATAAAACATGTTTAGGAGCTGCTTCTAATGATCCAAAGCTGGCATTTTCTGCCAAATCAAGCAGTGACTGCAAAAGGCAAGAAAACTTTTTCAACTTGAATGTAAATAAGAATAAGGAAGTTTTGCATTGGAAAAATAAACTTTTGTTTGCACTTTTCTCAATATTAACATTTTTACTTTATTGAGGAAATCACTTCAACATTGTAAACTTTATCAACAAAACATGTTAGGAATGAATTAAAAATTCTCTTCATAACCTTTTCCTACTGCAGTACGCAGTGTGCAAAAGAAGGGAAAGTAGAGAAAATAAAAGAGACTGAACAGTATAGAAACCATGTCAAGCTCTGGGTGCAACCAACTGTGTATTAGCCTCGTAAGAGAACTTCTTGCTCATCAATCATTGAGGTTAACTTGGATATTACTCAAATATCATGTTTAAATTAGACATAAAGGCAGAAACATGAAATGACAGGTGACCAAAGATGGAGCCTCAGAATGGACAACTGCAGAATAACAACAGATCACATTGTATTTCAAATAATTGACTTTTATTTTTAATGTATCACTTTTTTTCTTTTATGCTTCATCTTCACATACAACCCAACGCTGAAGTTGTTGAACTGCACTTGTGAGAGTGTTACTATAAATTAGACTTCATTAATTCATAATTAGATAAAAGTCATCAAATAACCAACACAGAGGGTAGGAGTCTATGTCGTTGACACTAAAAGATAGATACTTACCTTTCGATTAATAATCAATAGGATATGTTCAAAAATGGATTATCCTTAATCATGAAAGTTCTTCATCTAATTCAGCAACTAAAACCACTCAGCCTCTATATGAGGTGCATTCAGAGAGAGACCTATCCTAGATGAGGGGATTGAGTGCACCCTCAGTAAGTTTGCAGATGACACCAACCTGGGAGGTGGTGTCGATCTGCCTGAAGGTAGGGAGGCCCTTCAGAGGGATTTAGACAGGCTGGACCGCTGAGGTGAACGGGATGAGGTTCAATAACGCCAAGTGTTGGGTCCTGCACTTTGGCCACAACAACCCCATGCAGCGTTATAGGCTTGGGGATGAGCGACTGAATGAGTGTGGAGAAGGACCTGGGGGTGTTGGTTGATGCTCGGCTGAACATGAGCCGACAGTGTGCCCAGGTGGCCAAGAGGGCCAACGGCATCCTGGCCTGCATTAGAAATAGTGTGGCCAGCAGGAGCAGGGAGGTGATCGTCCCCCTGTACTCAGCACTGGTGAGGCTGCACCTTGAGTATTGTGTTCAGTTTTGGGCTCCTCCCTACAGGAAAGACATTGAGATCCTGGAGTGTGTCCAGAGAAGGGTGACGAAACTGGTGAAGGGTCTGGAGCACAAGACTTATGAGGAGCAGCTGAGGGAGCTGGGATTGTTCAGTCTGGAGAAGAGAAGGCTCAGGGGAGACCTCATTGCACTCTACAACCTCTTGAAGGGAGGTTGTGGTGAAGAGGGATTTGGCCTCTTCTCCCAGGCAACAAGCAGGACACGGGGTAATGGCCGCAAGTTGTATCAGAGGAGGTTTAAATTAGACATAAGGAAGAACTTTTTCTCTCAGAGTGGTCAGGCACTGGAATGGCCTGCCCAGAGAAGTTGTGGAGTCGCCGTCCCTGGCAGTGTTCAAGAGGCGTCTGGATGATATGCTACGTGATATGGTTTAGTGCTAGTGGTGGCAATGGTGATGAGGAGATGGTTGGACTAGATGATCTTATAGGTCATTTCCAACCTTGTGATTCTATGATTCTATGATTCTAAGATCACATATAATACAGCCCACAGATCAAGCTTTGACTATGAGATAATGTGAAGGCAATAATGCCTCTATTACAACCCTAAAGGGCAAATGTTTGAAACTTAGGTTGAATTTGTTTCCTAGATTCTTTTCTGAGAGTCAATTCTTGATTGCGGTGTTTGTATATTTCTGTAGGGTCTCACATTTCTTCATTCCTGTGGCACTGAACCTTAGCATTACAAGCTTTCAGCAGTATATTGATATCCTGGTAGGTCAGCTAAACGTATTTCTGATGAAAGGTCCATATCCTATTTGGTATGCTGTTCTGCCACATTCTCCCATTCATCACCACTCATGACTGAGAATTTCAGAAGATTTCTAGCAAGCAAGCAAAAACTAGCAAAATAAATCAACATTTTCTTACCTAGTTCCCTTTTTGCCAGTCCCTAGATACTTGAAAATTCAACAACAGAGAAAATAAAGAATAGTTAAGTCCAAGTAAGAAAGTCAGTACCAAATCTATACAAAACACTTGTTATGAACTGCCCTTTTTTTCACCTAACGTTTCCTGCATTTCTCTGTTTATTTAAACATAGAATACTATTCTTCAAGTCTTCATTAGCATTTATTTAAATAATTTTCATTCAAGATTTTAGAATTCGAACAAATATTTTACAGCTAACATTTTACTATTATGTTATGCGTGTAGGGAAGATTGCAAAATTTGCATTATTTTGTATTTACCAAACTTTGCATTAATTACTGAAATTCAGCAGCTGTTTCAGAATTTGCAGTATGATGTAGAAGTTTCTAAAAAAAGTGTCTGTGTGTTAGTTACTGGCAATAATTGTGGCTGTTTCTATTCAGGACCAGTGAATAATTATTTGCAAATAAGCCTGCATTTAAAATACACACTGTCACTGAATTCTACTGTTCCCTGGACTGTAGACAAATCTAGTCTAGGAACAGGGTATCAAATAAATGATCTGATGCTAGAATTTCTGGCATTAGTACAGAAACCTTCGCCATTTTTCTTAGGCTTCTAAAGCATACTTGGTAGAATGAAAGCTGGGATTCACACTAGTAGTCTGTTAGATCACTAACAAAAATTTTCTAAGTGAAATGGTCAGACATTACACAGAATCATTTCCAGTGCTTCAAGTAAGCTGCATTTGCCTTACCATCTGGATTAATCTTGAAAGGATGCCTACAGTTGGAGTTGCCTGTCCTCATATGAGAAGACTTTAGAGTGAGCAAGATTTTCTGGTCAATTGTTGTCTTTCACAAAGTTCCCAGTCAATCTGTCAGCAATCTGCTGTTTGTGTTTGCTCTGAGAGGAGTGTTTCCCTATGCCCTTTCCAGCTTTGTTTGGAAAAGTAGGGAACCCTACCATCTACTGTAGAGTGCAGAGATATCTGTAGGAAATCTCCCCCTGTACTTCTGATGTAAGATTAAGAGCAACACCAAACAAGTTACAAAAGCACAGCATCTGGGGATGAGAATAACACTTGGAGAGACTGAACAATAACAAAAGTAAAAGTGAACCATGTTGTTATGTAATAAGGCTTAGTACTTTTCATGAGTTAAGGATTAATATCTACACACTGAAAATAAAGAAGACCACAGAGACCACTAAAGTTAGGATTAGAATGCATAAAGCCCCGAATCCCAGATCTTGCCTTCAACCACTAAACCACATCTTCTGTAGTTAGATGTTTTTTAAGTCATGGAGCTGTTTATTACTCAACATTCTGCAAGTACTTAAGCACCCTGCTGAATCAACGTCCACCTCCTACAGACCAAGCCCTGCAGTCCTTACACAGGCGTCTATCCTTTGTAATCATGTAGCAGGAATCTGTCTAAGTGAAACACACCCTTTTTCTGCACTGGAAAAATAATTATACCCTCTAGAGTTCACCAGTTTGATTTGTATTTAGTTACTGCAGTGTTAAGTCAGAATAATTCCACTTTACTCAGAATTATTGTGTTAGTTAAAAGTGGGAGTAACAGTCCCTGGTCAAATGACTGTGCATTCTTTATGAAAATATCATGGTTTCTCATCCTAGTCAGCTGTTTGGTATTGCTACTACTGTCATGCTGCCAAATGAGATCTAGATTGATCCATTTATGAGACAATCTCCCTGAGAACCTGGCCAAGTCATTCTTTTCCATTTGATTGTATTTGATTTGCAAGAAATAACATATTAAGTTGTTTTAAATAAGTACCCACAAACTGGAACTATGTCCCAAGAGTATGACATGTGAGTTTCTAGCCACACTTAGCTGGCTATAATTTTTCATCCAAGGGATATCTCCACTGTACAAACTGGATGAATGGGTTATTTTATGTTGATGTCCAATGAATATCCATGATTGGCTTTAATGGAAGGAACAAAGAAAATATATTGGATCATGTAGACTGTCTTTCACATCTATATTTACTCAAGAGCCATTTGAAGTTTTCTTTGTGTCTGCTCAGATAAGTGGCCAACTGGATACTACGCATAATGCATGCATTGTGGCAGGAGCAGGGGTATTTGGTCACAGTCTGTGTGATGATTTCTGAGAGATGTGGTCACTTCATGCTAATGCTGTGTTAGCTTGCTAACTCTCTGCATCTCTTGGGTACTGCTCAGCATATGTAGCACACTGAGGAGGCCAGAGTGGCTGGAAGAACAGCTTTGATCTCTTCCATCTAAGTGCTGGTGCAAACAGTAAACAATTTTAAACCTTATAGGGCCCCTTAGACTGAACAAGATTCCATTTAAAATAGAGGACTACAGAGACAGCATTTTGCCACAACATCACTATATTTGTTCAATATATTAACTCACTCTTTGGGGACACACAGTAGTTGATAGTTAAATCTTGCATCACAAGTAGAATTGCAAGAAGGATTGTAACACAGTGCACCATGGAAGAGTGGTCTATATTAAAGATCTTCCAGTTAATTATCCTCTTAGATGCACCCTAAGGTGCTGTTCTGACAGATCCCTGCTAATCCATTTCAGTTTGAAAGCACTTGAAAATTTTACATTTAGCTGAAGTAAGCTCAAAATCATATGCTTCTGAGGACTTGGAAGAAGACCATGCATTGTTGCAATAACTATGTAAAAGATGGAAATCTCTGAATAAGATCAGTGTACATGAGGAGAGCAATCACTGAAGCATATTCTGGTTTTTCCCAGGTCTGAGAAAGCTTTTCCTTGCTTGGTATCTTTGGGTCAAGATGTTGAAGGAAAGGAATATAAGAGAATCCAGAGGTGAATAAAGCTGACAGGACCAGTGCACTCATTTCAAGCCAATTCCAGATACGCAGGTCTCTACTTTCCCTTGACCTTCCACCTTCTTATCCCTGCCATTTTTTCCTGCTCCCATGTACTTTTGCTGATATAATCATCACAGGTCACAACACACCTTACTGCACTGACCTCAAAAGGGGATAAAAAAGCAGAGAAACAATGGGAAATGCTTCCATAAAGTGTCCGCTATCACCTACAGAACCTGTGCCTGAAGCCTTCTCTTGCAGCCATTGCAGGAAGCAGATAACTGTGAGCTAAGAGCATGTGCTCCAGGCAGGGAATCTGCCCTGCCCTGTCCCTGCTTGCCCTCCCCACTTGGACACACACCACTCCCTCCAGTGAGACTCACCATGCATGGCCATAGAAGGCAGTCTCGATTCAATTTTCTATTTACTATTCTCTGTCTGGGGCAATTGGAATTAGAGATAAAATCTCTCAAGTCTGGAAGTCTGGACAGGTTGAACAGCAGCTCTGGCCCATTTTCTGCTGAATATTCACAAAAAAGCTTTCATAAACCTCAGTGCACCTAAAGGACAACAGTCCTGTGCATCCTTGTGCCGAGAGAGTTCTTTCTTGACAGAGTCACTCAGATATCAAAGGAGAAAAAGACCCAGGAAGAGAAGTATGCATCAGTTTCTCATTTGCCTCATAAAATAAGGTGAAGGAGCAGCCAAACTCTTGTAGGATGATAAACAGGGTGTCATATCCTTTTCTAAACACACAATACATGGCAGATCTCCCCTAGAACTGCCCCTGCCCACAGAGGCGTATACACGCATGATCCATGAGAGGTTTTGAAAATTTGGGTGGTAGAAATGTTTGTCACACCCACAAGCTATAAATGAGAGAAAGGAATGGGAGAAAAGCCATCCATTTGACTTCATGCTAAATTATCTGCATCTTGGCTTTGTGCCAGCTCAGTCAGCTTATAATAATAACTGGATCAAAGCCAAGGCATTTTAGAGATAGAGAGCAAGCACACTGCTTTCTCTTTCTTCAAAAATATTTGTTAATAATCACTATATTACTCATAATCTATGCAGTTTAATTATATTGAAATGCCAGTTTTAACTTCCTCACTAACCGAAAACTGGAGGTGAGATTAAATTGCTGGTAGTCCAGAATCAGTCTGGATTTCAAATAGACAGGGTTGTTTGTAGCTGGCTTCTTGGTTATGGCCCCAGCTACCCTGAGACCTGAACACAGACACTCCGTTTGATTGTGGATGGCATGAAAAAAAAGGAAAAGAATGAAAATCTATTATGAAAACCTACTGTCAAATTTAACATGTCTTGAACTTTGACTTATCAACTCTGAAGATATACTACAGTGTTCCTACACGGTACGGTAAACGTTAGAAGAATTGATTTTATCTAAAAGAAAGAGTTATCACAGAGTCACAGAATCACAGAAGTGAAGGGGCTGGAAAGGTCCTCTACAAATCATCTAGTGCAACCCCCAGTGCCAAAGCAGGTAGCACATTTAGGCATTCAGGCGGGTCTTGGACATTTCTAGAGAAGCAGACTTCACAACCTCTTTGGGCGGCCTGTTCCAGTGTTCTCTCACCCTTACTGTGAAGAAATTCTTAAGCATATTTGAGTGGAACTTCCTATGCTTCAGTTTGTGGCCATTTCCTTTTGTCCTATTGCTGTATACCACTGAAAAGAGTCTGCCTTGTCCCTTTGCCTCCAGTACTTTAGATATTTATAGGCATTGATCAGATCCCCTCTCAGTCTTCTTTTCTCAAGGCTGAAGAGTCCCTGTTCTCTCAGCCTTTCTCATAAGAGAAGTGCCCCAGGCCCTCTATCATCTTCGTGGCCTTCCACTGGACTCTTCTAGGAGGAAATGATGATAATGTTTAACTCAGAATCTTTCTAATTTTAGAATAAATCCAGTCAAACTACATTCTTAATGGCAAAGATTGAAGGTGAAGCAAATTTCCTTCAATTCAAATGAGTCTGTAAAAATTGTCAGGTCTCACTTACTTAAAATATGTTTTCTCTTGTCTCTTTGTTGGTCTTATTATTATTATTAAACTCCTAGAGATGACCTGCTGTGATTGTACAAAATGCCCCCTATGTATTTGAATAGCAACCACAAATAATAACAGTAAGCAGAAATCATATTTTGTGCCTTTGGAACATAAAATACAGTAAAAAAGGAAAAGAAGGTATGCTTAAGAGGTTCCCATTAAGTTGTAGGAGAAATGTAATGATAACATAATGATAGATGAGGTTGTATGGTATTTTTATTAATGTCTTACAACTTGGTCCTTTTTCAGATTAACCAATATTTTATCTTTCTCTTGAAGTACAAATGATGTTTCTAAAAATTGCCCATGTACAAACATCTCTCTCTTGAATTTTTATAGTTAATCATTGTTATAATTTGTATTAGATATTAAAACTATTGATATTGATATACCTGTAGTAAACCTATCAAGAAAAATGTTTTATATATATCAGAAAGAAGGTGAAGTTCAGCTCATGCTGGACACGTGCCCAAATCCCTGGATGAGATTCACAAAAATTAACAATCCCTACATTGGTTATTTGGCTTTTTTTAATCCAAATATTGCCTAAGTGGGCTGCAAAACTGGGCTGCAAACCCTTCAAGAACAATCTTTCTCTTCAAATTTTAGGCACTTCATTTTCTTCTTTCATGTTTTAGAGTATTTTTAGTCCTTCCACTTTGGGGGCTGTCACTAGGGGGATGATGATATCACAGGAAACATTCAGCACTTCACAGGATTAGGTCTGTGGTCCTTGCCAAAAACTGGAAGGTGCGGAGGACTCAGAAAATGAAAATAAATCTTGCTTCTCTGAAATCAGACATTCTTAGCAGCAACTGCCATAACACCTTCCTGTATTGTCATCCCATTCTCCTTATCATTTATTATTATTATTATTATTATTATTATTTATTCTAGGACAGTTCAGAAATATCTAAGATGTTTCTTAGATGTTAATTATTTAGTTATTTATTTGTAGAGTGCCTTGCTGAATAGAGTTCTAACTCCTGATTAGCCTGTACAAACCAATGCACTGTAACAACTACAAGTAACAATAATAATGTAAAAACAGAATTTGGTTTCTATTTCAGAAACGTTCCTATCCCATTACTAGTTAATCTTACAGCAGGTTCTTATTTTGACTGGAGAAAAGTAATCCACATCTAGTGAGTGGTTTGCACAAAATACAGTTTTGCTTTCTTAGGGTATGAGGACTGAGAAGCATGGTGACATCCTTTAAGATATGGATGTTGATAAATTTCATTCTGTGTAGTTTCTCAAGAAATTGGATTATTTTCATCTTTCATGCAAAAACTTCAGCTGAAATTTAGGCCCTGAGTCATAGAGAATGTAGACAAAGAAGTTTCACTCCTGAGTGAAACTAGATGCTTCACTTTGGTGAAAACTCCACAGTCTTACAAGCTGCGGACCAGACTGTGACTATTTTGTACAGAAGTTAGAAGGTTTGTAGACTAAAGTGTAAGTAAAGTTAAGAAACTGAACTTCTGCTTTATAATGCAGAGAATTAGTAGCAGCAAAGATCAGATGCTACTCATCACCCAAAGACACACACAGCGTGGAATGGTAGAGGCTGGCAGCCAGGCACTCCAAGGTATAAATTGCAGAGGGTGCTTGGCAGCAGAATGTGTTGGATTGACAAATAGCTGGTGCAGAGAAATTTTGGAAAGCTTCAGATGCTCATGAGGCACTGGGGACAGTGACCATGTCCAGGAATCCTGGCACATCTACCTTGTCAGTGCAAGTTGACAGAACCAGCTTTGAAAGGGAAGTGAATGCACAGGGCTCTCTGTAAAGAAACTGTGATTCCAGTGGTGGCTTGTGCTCATTATATAGTGTGAGATCACAAATAGAAGTTTTCACACTTGCCCATCTGCCACCAACTGACTCCAAAGAGCTGGTGAATCATACACTAAAAAGAGGGCGATTTTTCCCCGCTGCCATTGGAATGTGTTTTGAAATTAAATATGCACAGTACAAAGGCTGAATAACAAGGTTGTGCTGATCACACCAGACACTGTGTATAATGCTACAGACATGAGGGTCAGGGGTTTAGGCCAAGACCATGGCCCTTAGTCACTGCATGAATGCAAGCTGATTCCACTTTCCCCTTAGTGTCCCTTTCCATGTCTGAAGAGACTATTGAAAGAAAGATTTCTTTGAGAGAAGCCAGGGAAAAGAAGAATGGGAAAGAGAGAGGGTTAAATAACATAAATGTGGTGAAAAAATATTATTTTTGTGCTTGCATATGGTACTTTTTTCTCTCTATCTATATGCATATATTTTCCATTTGTTATTTGTAATTATGGCTTTGGCTTTAGAATGTATTCATCAGTGACACTGTGATCCTTTTGTTCTGCTGCATATTAAAATGGTTCAGAAGATAGATTCAAAAGGTCTCAGGTTCCCAAGAAGGAAAATAATAGGGGTAATGCATGGCAAGAATAGTTTCTGCTTTCTGCAGAACAGGAATAAATAAGGGAGCTATTGCATTACACTTTATGTACAGTGTTGTGCTCATTGTCAAAGTGTTAGACTGATTCTTATCTATTGCAAGTACCAGTTCTTAACCTGATTTACGTCTTGAAATCATTTTTAAGGCTCCCTGTGCTTACAATGTGAAGCAAGAAGAATTTAAAGCATCGTAAGCACATTCGTTTTATGAAGAGCAATGTTAATGTGATCATTTTGGTCATTCAAAAAAGGAAAGAAAAAAATGGTTGAAGGAATGTTTATGTTTTTAATTCCCCCTTCAATTTTTCTTTCAGTGTGACAAATCTCCATGATGTATAACTGTAACCATTACCCATTGTACATTTGTGCGATGTGTCACAGCTGTTTGACCCTGTCACTAAAGTCCCTCTTGCCATGCAAAAGACAAGAGTAGGCTGCAGGGAAGATAAAAGAATTTATTCAGACTGCTGGACAGAAACAGCCTCCTTGGTTTTTTAGTTTCCTGTGTGCCCTATCTATCTGTATGCCAGCACAAAAAAATCTTTCCAGCTATGGTCCTGTATAGCCTAGTTGTGGAACAAGCTGAGTTCACTTCGATTATCAGATCTCAGCTGCCCCTGGACTCAAGCTTTGCCTTGGATTTACAGATTCTTCAGAAATAAAGCAAGATTCATCCACATTGCAAATGAGGAGGCAGTGCAAACCTCCTGCACAGTTATAAATCTTCTGCACAGGCTCTGCAATGTAATGCTCACTACTCCTATGACCTGTTCATATCTCCCTCAGTCAGCCTTAAGCAAAGGTGGGAGAACAGTTGTGTTCATCCAGAAACAGTGTCTAAATGCTGTTTTTAACAATCTTTTCACATGAACATGTGATTAAGCAACACAGTTCTCAGTGAGAATATCTCTGTTTACCCTCACACTACTAGATCCTGAACAATACAGCTAAATCAGTGAGACATTGAAAACAATATTTGCCTTATTAAGAAATACACCTGATAAAAATTTATCAGTTGGAGCTATCCTGCCCTCAGGACCTTGTATCTTTGTACAGGACTGAGTTTAAAATATACCAGCTGATTCCACATAAGCTGAACTGCCTTTAAGAGCCACTGAACTGGTCTATGGAGACATGACTAGGTTTGCTGGACTTCAGTTTCTCATCCATAAACTAGACACAAACACTTTGGTCTAATTCCTATTTCTTGTTGGCCTGATTATCACTAAAGCAGTGACAGCAATTGACGAAGACTCCGTGTTAGTCATTTTTTCAGGAGATAATGAATATTCTGCCAGTTATTTGTTCCTTCTTATGCAAGTGATTTTTCTCAGCCCTTCATATTACAGATCTTACAGATCTGGAAGAGGTGAAATCAAACAAAATCATAAGAAGTGGCCAAAAGGAGAATGAGGAAAAGCTCAGCTTAGTTGGCAAACATATATCTGCTGCTTTTAAACACTTGTATGCTCCAAAGTATTTAAGTGCATGGCCTATTTTAGCAACATGAGCATCCCTGCTGACCTCAATAAGAGCTATTTTATAAATTTTCTTTGGTGTCTGTTGATCAGGACCACAGTTATAATTTATTATTTACGCTTAGGACAGTGAAAAACAAATCAAAGAGGTGTTTAGTAATTCCTCTCCTCTATGTCTGTCTGGATTATAGCTGATATAAATGTTTATGTTAAATTAATATTGGCTATATATTGTTGAAATTACGGTTAAATAATTAGTGTTTCGGTTACTAGCAACTTGTTATTCATTTTCATCATGCTTATTGCCTCTCCAATGAAATTTGGATACATCTCTGAAATGAAAATTACAAAATAATTATTTAATTATTCTTTCTAGCAGTCTTATTTTGGGCTTTTTTTTTGCTTTTTTTTTCTTCTTTTTTTTCTTTTTTTCTGCTGGTAGTGCAGCTAACTAGGAGAAAAAGTACTTACCTAGTATTCAGTCTTACAAAGAGTAAAAGCCAGCACATCCAACAATCTTCCTAATTTTCCATCGCTCGGCCTCCTCCCACTCTCACATTTTCTGCTACTTTAAATCTGCTTATACCTGTCCCTGCATCACTTGAACAGAAGCACAAATTCATATTAACACTTCACCAATGAGGAAAAATATCTTCAGTGTACTTATATCCTTACTCTCAGACACACTATACATAGCCTGGAGAATGTGTAATTAGGTGACTACATTCTTTCCAAAACAAGTTCTTTTCCACTATCTTTTATAAATCATCTGTGTTCTTCATATTTCTATTTTCAAGTATATTTTTGAATGTGAAGAAGCTAGATACTGTACATATGTGAAGATATTGCTCAAATCTCTGTTAGCTGTAAGAATCTACCTTGCACAAAGGCATGAGAAGGCTGATCTGCTTGTTGGTGGTATTTTGCCTCACTGAGATTAAGTTTTACCTCACTCTTGCTCTGTTCTTGCATAGAATGGGGAATGAGAAGAAGCTATGGCTACACATATCCTCAGCAGCCTTGCCTGCAAAAAAACTGGCTCCACCTCTAACCACTGGAGTTCCCACGTGCTCTACTTCTCCAAACATTGGCATTCACTGACAGAATTGGAACTATGATGCTTTTCAAAGACAAAGTGCTATGCTAGTATTGCTTGGAATCCTTTGAAGATTAGTTTTCAGAGGTTTGCTGTGTGGCTTGTTCTTACCCCAACTTCTTCTGCATTCATTCTACTGAGAATGAATGAGCAGCACTGAATCACTGAATAAACACAATACTGAGGCAGGATACACTGAATTAAATTAATCATTTTCCTTGATGCAACTACATCATGTTCCAGAGCAAGGCCAGGGTAAGTTCATAACTGTGTCCCAAATAAGTTACGTGAGCTTTATAAGTTCTCTGGTGGGCAAACACTCATTCTTTTTTCTTGCTTGATATAAGAAAGAAGAAGTTATTTTGACATTTTGTCTTCTGGTTCTTTGTATGCTTGTGGTTCAGCAAGATCACAAGAAGTCATGAAACTCTTACCTACAGTTACAACTTCCTCGAATGCATTGCCATCATTGGCTTATGTACGATATTCATTTTTTGGAAGAAATTCACATATGAAAGCTTTCTACACTGACACACTGATAACTTTTAATTTGTGGGGATATATATGTCTCTATTGTAAGTGACAGTTGAAGCAGTTCACGGAACAGATTGGTAAAGTCTCAGTACTCCTTTCAGGATAAGGTCTCTTTTAAAAAGAGTACTCTTATCAAATGGGGCACTTACCTATTTCCGTGCTTGGAAATTTTGATCCTGTAAATGCATTGCCCTTAGTACGTGAGATGGGGTGTTCTGTGCCCTCTGATCCTCTCTTGCTATCTAGGGGTCTTCCTATTCATGGAAAAAAAATCAGGTCCAGAGACACGTGAGAAAAGCATTTTGGGATCTCAAGGAGGTATTTGAAGGAAGTTCAGAGAGGTAACAAACTGAGGTACATTTTCTGCCATTTAACACTTCAACGGTTTAGGGCGTGCATAATAATGAGCAACTATTGCCAAGGAGTGTTTGTGTTTTACTCGAACGGAAAAAGAGGTGGAAGTGCTAATGGGAAGAGTGTAGAGTTTTGCAAGGACAGGGAAACTTGGAAATGCAACAATGCAACACATGATAATGTAAGAAGCTGCAATAAAAAAGCTGACCCCGTTCTTGCCCTTCTCACTTGCTGTTTGAATTTGATTCATTCCAGTGTATATGCGGTTTGGAAATGTTAAGCACTAGAAAAATGTAAGATATCCTTATAATCACATGTGCTGTCTAAAGAAAGTACTGTGAAGTGTTTTTTGTTACAGATATTTGTAGATAGTGATAGAAATGACTGTGGGATGAGTAATACGTAAAAATATCCACTCTGATTTAAACCAATATGAATTATGTCTGAGTCAATGATGAATCTAGGATTAGGTATACTAGACTTATTTTCCTCTAACCTGAAACACTGAAAATTAAAATTAATGAAATAGACTGCATAGCACTAGTAAAATGGGAGAATCTAATGTCAGTTTTGCAAGATCTATAATAACAAAGAAGCACCATTTTATAGTTCACTTTAAAAAGTAGAGTTGAAATTCCAACTTTTACCTCTAGCCATTGAACTACGCACATTGTCACAAACTTTTTGACATATATGCAGAATCTATTCAGCTCAAAAGCTATTTAAGACAGGGACTTTTCCTTGCAATATCTGATCAGTTGAAATTCAGCACATCTACAACGGGAGATATAAATGCAGAACACAATGTTACAGTGGGACTGAATCCAAGGTCTTGAGGAAGACAGCTGAATGACCATTTCACTGCTTTTTGAATCAGACATATATATTGGTTTCTTATAATCTTTTCTACTTACTTTTACTTCTGTTTGTACGCTGCACATAGAGAGACCTTTGTTTTTCTATAATAGCTGGCTCTATATGGCACTGTGACTGAAAGGATCACAAAGCTATATGATAGAATGGTACGTTACCAGACATTGCTGTCACAGGCTGGGAAGGAGATAGGCTGAATTTTTTATTGTACTGCCAATATATATATATATATATACATATATATATATATATATAACCCACAACCTCACATAATGACTTTTAAAGACTATTTTTAATTAATCAATTAATTTTTTTACTTCATTTGGTTGAACATATGCTGTTTTCTACAGCAAAGTAATTTTTTTCATGTATCTTTAAAGTCTCTTTCCCAAGTATATTATTTCTTTTAGTTTTGAAAAACAATTACAAATTTTAAAGTGCATGATTTGCCTGTCATTTTTTAAGCTGAAAACAAATTATGCCTTGATGTGTTGATGTCACAATTTGGCCATGAATTCGCATGCTTAAGTTACATACTCCCAATCTCCTCTTTTTCTTTATATGATATTTGAGTTAAAATTTTAAACAAGTACCTTCCTGTCCACTCTACTGACTGACCTTCCAGTGAATCTCTCAAATTTTTTGCATGAAAACAAAGAGAAAACAGGAAATAACATCTAGTGTGCTTAGCTTGGATCACAGCTCAGTTTCTCCCTAAGTTTCTCTTCTTGTCTAGCCTTACACCTTACCCCACTTCCATTTACCCTGCAAAATTGGGATAGCAATATCTGACATTTCACAGACGTATTGAGAGAGAAACATCAAATTTTGGGAGATTCTCAAATACTACAGAGATACATAGAAAAAAATCAATTTTATGACTGAAAACCCCAAACAATGAGGCTTTAATTTTTAATCTTACAGCTTAAATAAAGCCTTGTCATATTCTATTGTGTAATTTTCATGAATGTTTTGATAGCCTTGTTACAGTGACCATCTGGAATCATTCAGTCATATGGGGTACTAATTAATTTCTTAAGTCCTGAGAACAGGGGCCTGAGCCTTATCAAATTCCATTCTATGTAAGCACTGAAGGATCATGGACAAACCTAGCTATGTATTGAATCACCATAATTTAAGTAGTTACTGGGCTCCTGTTGTGCTCTGATACCTTTGTTCATGTATGTCTTTTATCCATGGAAACTGCAAGGTTACAACCTTTGTAAACTGCCTTTCAGTGCTGGCTAAGGGCATGTACTCACTGATGCATCTTAATTATTCAATATGGTAAGATTCAAATAATTCAACCAGTAGAATTTTGCTTATAAAAAGAGTTTTGGTTCTAGTCCACCACAGCCACTAATCAAGAGTTAGCAACTCTTCATGGTTTTCCTGGCTGCTGTTAAACAGGCCTGAAAGTTCATCCCCCTTTCCTCTGATTCTCTCTCAGCATTAGAAGCTCAGAGGGGTAGAGAATGATGAGGATCTCTAGGCCACCAGCTCCTTGATTTCTTGTGGTAGGCTGGAATCAAACTTTTGAATTCCTCCACACCTTTGTTTAGAGTCCAAGATTCCTGTCTCAGGACAGAAACTGCTACTCTCTGCAAGCTCTCAGTTGTGAAGGATATGGTATCATACGAAAGACACAACAGAAAGAGGGTGGTGGAAGGTGAATGTCTGCCATAGTTGTGTTCTTTGCTCCAGATACGGCTCAGATTAATGAGGAATTCAAAGAGATTTCATGACAGCAAATTATTAATAAGTTTGCTTGTAGACAGTGAAAAACATTCACGGAATAGCAAAATAGCAAAATATATCAATGTAAAATAATCATCACAAGCTAAAATGGCTGATTTAGTTTATGTTCTGCTATGTTGAAGTAAATAAATAAATAAATAAATAAATAAATAAATAAAGCAGTGTGACTTTAAAATGACAAAGACATTAGCACATTGCTGCTCCAATGAAACACAGTAGAACAAATCTGATTGGAGGCTGGTCAGTTTGTGCCTGATGCCTAATCGAGAGCTTATTTTTTACCACAGTCCCTAGGGCACTGCTTTATCTTCAAAGCTTGAGCCAAGAAAATTCACATCTTCAAGTTGTCTGCAGGCTGTTTTTCTTTCTTTCTTTCTTTTTTTTTTTTTTTTTTTTTTCCCCCTCCCCTCTCTCTCCCTCTCCAGCTCTCCATCCTGGCTCAGTTAACAAACCTATTAATCCCTAGTCAAGTGCAAGCATGTAAAACTCCGATGAAAGAAAAGAAATGTGGGAGAAACAGAACTCTGTAAACTAGGATAAGCACTACAGTTTTCCTTCACTTTTTCTGTGTACAGGAAAATTTTATGTATGCATTTAATTTCCAACAATATAGCAAGATGTATCTTTAATACATCTATTTCACTGTAAACTCGGGCCAATAGCTATCTCACTGAAGTGGACACTTTTTTGTTCAAGAGATAGCATCAAAAGATGGGTTGTTTCATGAGGAAATTTTAAAGATTCCAGTGGTCTTCTGCTAACAGAAGTTCTTTTGTGTGCCATTAGGTTTTAAGCAGTTAATACGCATTTCTGCTTTTGAAAGATTTCTTGTAACTGGTTATTGTTATTTTGGTAATGTAACGGGGAAGGAAACCAATATCAGAAATCTTTTTAAAAGTACTACAGCAACTCTGTCTATAAATTAAGCAATTAAACGTATGAGATCCATAGGTAGACACCTACAGACTCAATCGTATAAACAACAGTTTAATAGGGTGAATAAAATCTACACGAGTGGAACTCATACCAGCTTGTGAGACTGAAGATACCCATCAGTATAATCTATTGCTTGAATATGCTGGTGTTTTGAAAATTTAACCTACTCTATGTTTATGGTTCTTTATCCTTTCCCTTCCTCCCATCCACCCCCCAATTATTTCATTCCTCTGGAATGTGAGTTAGTGTGGCATTTCAGGGCATGCAGAGTGTTTACCTGTAACACTTGTACTGCTGTATCTTAATGGGATCTTGAAGGTGGGGTCAAGGTTACTTAGTTACTATGCTTAATTCATTCTTGAGGAGGTTTAAATAGAGACTGGTGGCATGCTAATATTTGGTAATCATTGCCATCAGTGAGGGGAGAATCAATGATCATCTAATACTTCTGTTGATTTCAGAAACAGATCCCAAGACTGAAAAGTTGAAGTCATTAATCAGACCATAGGGAGATCTGCATAAAACAAGCTACATCCTCTTAGCATATAAAGCATGTCATCTCCTGTTCCATGTATGTTATCTTTCAATTTACATTTTAAGCAGATTTGTCTAGCTCTATGATCTCCAATCAATTTTCTGGCTCCATCCTGTTCTAAATATATCAAGCCCCTTTCCAGGCTTCAACATTTTTATCTGCAGTTGAAAATGTAGCTGGTTGAAGCTGCAACTAGTAGGTGACCTGCCCTGAGCGGGGGGGAAACCTTGTCTATGTTATACAAAGAACAGCCATGTGTAAGCAAAAATCTTGTTTGGAATTTTGGCTAATGAGAAACAATTTAGTATACTGATTTTTATATTATTTTCTATTGCTTGTATTACTTTTTGTACTGTTGATTTTAAGAATAGTATCAATGATAAATACAGAATTATTATTTGTTCTTTTAGAATATCTAACTCAATCATTTCCAGAAAGAATCTATTTGAATGGCATAATTCCAGAGCCAAAAAGAATATCTGCCCTAAATTGCTGGTAACCGAATACAATACTAGATATTCACATGGCTCAATAAAATAGCAAGACAAGGAAATATGCTTCAAAATATACCTGTGGTGGGCTGCATTATTAATACCATTAATACCATTTAACAAAAAAAGCAATCACAAACTGATATTTTCACAGGTTTCCATTAATCTGGGTTCTGGAACTATGCCATCTTCTTGTATCTAGGCAATCACTTTCTTAGTGCTTTTTATTCTCTATTACTTCAGCCAGCATCCTGTATTACTGGTGCTTAAGTTCCAGAGATTACTCAGAAGTGACAAATGGTGATCTATACACACACAGTTCAGTAATTCTCTCTTGGAGTTCAACTGGACTGAGAGATGCTAAGTCTCCTGGAAATGAGATTTTTTGTTTATCAGCCTCAGTAATAGAGAAGAGAAGAATCATGCCTTAATATGAGATTTTAACATTTGGTTTGGTAGTATTGTCTGACTTCCATAAGCCTACAGAACAACCACAGAAAAAGACAAGTCTCTTGACATGTACCTTGTGCTCTAATCACAAGAACACCCTTAATTAGAGGCAAATTCTGACACTAAGTCAATTAGATCACTTGTGGAATAAGATAGTCCTCAGTGAGAGTGACAGTGGCAAAATCTGGTCCTTGATAAATGAAAGGCAATGCTGAGTACCTCCCTTAGACTTTGATGAGAATTCACAGTAGCTCCTTTGTCTAAAATTCTGAAGCTTTCCTGCCTTCCCTTATGAAAGTAAAGGCTTTCTAAATATTCTCTATTATTATTATTTATTTAAAAATACAGTAAATTATTCATTTTCTTTTTATTCTCATTTGAAGCAAAAGTGGTATTCACATTTCTGATATTAATTGGCTTAGATTTTCAAAGCTGTATAAGCACTGAAAGAGTAGAATTAAAAATCTTATCTTCTAGCAAGTCACTCATATGGCACACTCACCACTGCTGCAGTTATCCAAAGAGCTTCCTTTTCTGCATATGGATTTTAATTATGTCTTTTTCTGTGCTGAAACATAACTTCTTTTTATAAGAAATGACTGCTGTTCATTTCTCATTTGTATTGAGTTTTGTGTGCTTATTTACTTCCCCAAACACCCTTAGCATATTTGATTTTACCACTGGAATAAATGTGATAATAGGGCTGATTCCTTTGTCAGCACGTACAATTTACCATATCACTGAGAATTTCGAATATAAGCTAAGAGGTTATGAAATGTCTACGAGGCATAGTGGAAGGTCACTTGTTTTCTGGGTTTTTAACCTTTTCTAGATGGTATGTTGAATCAGAGGGAAAACAGATTAAATATTTTAAAGAAAAGGAAATATTTCTATTTTGCACTGATAAATTTCAAAATTCAACATGTTTCAGCTTGTTCAGATCTACAGTTAATACAATGTGTCCCTTCAATTGGAACAGTCTCTGCAGATACCTCAAAAAACTCATCACTTTCCAGTAGCGTACTGTCAAGTTATTTCAGTTGAGAATATTCCAGACTGAGTTATCACTAGTCAACATTCTGATTACTTACAAAAGTTAGTGCTCTAATTTTAATAATTGAGTAAACTCTGGATGAGTCTTCTGGCTACAAGAAATTTTCTTGCCAGTGATAAAAGTTCACAAGACTATACAAAAAAGAAAAATGGAAATACTGCAGTAATTGTTCATACGCTGAGAAGAATGTTTCCCCTGGAGTGGAAAGAAGGCATAAGGGGCCAAAACTGTGATGAAGACAGAGAGTTATAACAGGAATAAATTTAGCTCCATGAGTTTAGATGAGCAGCCTGGACAAAATGGTACGTGACAGCTCTTCAGAGACAGGTTTTCCTCTGAGTCTGTACTGCCACTTTAGCACTACATGTTTTTCTTAGCCCTAATCATATGCAGTGCAAGAAATAAAAGAAACTCAGCTGCTTCTAAGTGCTGAAAAAGACAGTAGCTTTAGAGATTCAGATGAATGGGTAAATGGATGGATGGACAGAGAGAAGAACTCCACCAAATAAACTCCTCATGATGTAGGCTGGTCAAATTTCTGAGCATTTTTCTCAATGAGTTAAAGAGAAGCACATGGTTGTAACACCTGGAAAAATCTGGTTCAATATCTGTATTCTGACAGTGACCAAATCCCTTATCCAAAACAGTCAGAGATTATTCACCTTTTGAAAAAGAAGACACAGTAAAACATATTTTATTTATCTCCTGTTTTTCTATTATGGCAAGACTCCAAAATAAATTAAAAGATAGATCATCTTAGTCAACCAACATATTGAGCTATTGTCATTCTAAAAATATTTTATGAAGAGTTAGGGAAATCACGTAGACTGAAGAAAATAAAAATAACAACTATTTTCAAATATAAAAAGATTGCTGCTTACAACAATTTATCATCCAAAGATCTAATTAGTCTTCGCTATTAGGCACTAAAATAAAATTAAAAAATCTCCCAAAATGAGATTTTTAAAAAAGCTCTAATCATACAATGAACAACGGAATCACAGTCATTAAAAAAAGAATCTTCTTGCAATAACGAGCATATCATCAGAGGCTTCCTCTTTGCAAATAACTTTCTTCCAGCATTTTTAAATTGCATTTCAATTTTATTTGTAGTTGTACCTCTGGATATTCTCTCAATAATCAAAAACTACTAATACAAGTAAAAATATTCAGATTTTTGGTAACATTTTTTTTTTTTTTTTTTTTTCATCTGAAAGTGTCTTCACATGCAATTGACTTCCAGATAGGAATGTACATATTTGCCCAATAGCCATCAGTAGATGGTGAAAATAAGGTGATAGAAAAACAATTACTTTGATTTACCCTAGCAATTTAGTTTTGTGTACAAAAATATTGCTGTACCTTTAATATATGCAAATTGTGTGAACATGGAGCACAGGCCTGAGTCCTTTGAAAAATTTCTTCCTAATCTGGTAGACAACCTTGGTCACATATTTGGATAAAACATCAAAATTAATGGATGAAGGGAAAGTGGCAGATGTAATGTAGTTGGATTTTAGAACAGCATTTGATACAGTGTCTGACAAAACCTTACTTGAAAACTTAATTGAAGTTGGCTTGGAGAAGCACAGTGTTATGTGGATTGAAAACAAACGTTAATGGATAAATGGGTAAAGAAGACTGCAAAGAAAGTGTAATGATAAACCACAGTGTAGTGATTGAGGAGTGGTGCCTACTTGGGCACCAAGGGATTCAGCTTTTGTCTTCTGTGATACATTTATTAAACATCTGAGTAGGCAACATATTAACAAAACTATTGGATGAGAGGAGTGGACAATTAGTGGTTAGTGAATGTGCAGGCAGTATAAAGGACAGAAATGAAAAATTAGATGATTTAATTAGAACAGTGTGAATAGATATTAAACAAAATAAATTTCCAATTGCTTCACTGTACAGCACTACAGTTAGATTCAAGAAATAAAGCAGGGAAATTATGTATGATATCGAAGTTCTTCTGATAAATGGTCCAGAAAGAAGATCTAGAATTAGTGGTGGACAATTAAAAGTAAGTATAAGACCTACTCATAGCACAGCAGCAAGCAAAGGCCAAATGGGGGCCAAAGATACAGAAAAACTGTGTCATAAAATGCCATATAATGAGTTCAGAGCCCTTTCTTACATAAGTGTGGTCTTAGACACAAATAGAATACTGTTTTCTATCTTGGACAACTAATAAGAAAGCATACCATCTGGAGCAACAAATAAATAAATGATCAGAAGGGAACTACATGGAAAAATAATGGGGAAAATCTAAAGCATACTTGCTAGTTAAGAATATGAAAATGGAAATCACGATTCTGCACACAGCTGATAGCTGAAACCAAGATAAATCTTTTAAGAGAATGATGAAATCGAAAACAAGACAAGACTGAAAGGAAGATGCAAGCAGATCAAGAGTGATATTCTTTGTTTACATTAAGTATGTAGAATAAGCCAGTGGAATAGTTGTCAAAAGGGAGTAACAAGGGAAACATGCCTAGGTGGTTTTGACAGTAAAAGTTCTGATCATGTCCAGCTTCCTTTGGGTGGCAGAAAATGTTTTCTGACCTGACACATGTCCTGTAGTTCAGTTGCACTCCATCCACCTGATGCACCTGATCTAAACCACAAGTAGAGTAGAAGCCTTCACAGATGGTAAATTACAGTGATTTAGAACATATGCTGGCAGAGGCCCTGTCTTCTCTAAAGCTTTATTCAAAGATTGATAACTTGGATGGGGGAAAAAAGAGAAGAAAAAAAAAATCTACAACAAAAGGGAAGATCTATAGCAACTGGAAACTTTGGTTATCCTCTAGGGAGACTGTGCAACTCAAATGCCCAGGATAGGACCTGGAACTATGATTTATGCCTCCTTGTGCCAGCTTTGATGAATTTGGTGCAACATTACATTGCAAAGGGTGTCTGGGAAATTCTCTGACTATCATGTGAGGTGTCAACATGCATGTAGAGGTGTTATGTAAAGTCTAGTACAACTATGGTAATCAGATGTATCAAGTGACAAGCTGCTCACAAAGTCTTGGAACCCGAGAACATTGCACATGGGGATGCACCTGGATTAAGAAGCAGACAGTCTCTACATGGGGTCAGAGGAGGTGGAAATCTGCCTGCTCCAGTAGTGCTGCCCTACATGAATGACTGCCTAGGGAGCACTGGCCAGAACTTCTTACAGAACAAGCTGTGGTGCATTAGCAAAGTCAACAACCTAGGGATATCACAATCATATCTCTGAAGCAGATCTTTTGAGAGACATGGTGCATTGCAGCATTGCATCAGAAAGACAAAATGGCTCCTCATACACAGGAGAGACAATGTTCTTTGGGAGACATAAAAAGCAAAGGGATAGCATGGTGCCTTTTGCCTGGCACTGTCCTTTCTGGAAAGGGAATCAAACATTTATTGCCGTATTTCAGTAGAAAGATCTATGTGTTTGTGTCTACTAGGCGCTTCTGTTGCAGCTATATAATCTTCTATGACTCTGAAAATAACAAGGAGGTGGATATTGTGACAAGTTTCAACACACACGATGAACATGATCAGTTTTTTAGTCTGTAAGGAAAGTTTAGTTTTGTACGGTCACTGTGTGGCATTAGTCTTGTTATGCACAATTTCATAGAGGTAACTGCAGAGACACAGCAAATCATTTCCTTTCTGCCTCTCACTGGATTCACCTCCTGAGTTGGCTTGTTCCCTCTCCTGATGTGTACCTGTTGCAGATCACTACATATGAACCATATGAGAATGCAACTTGCAACATTCCAGGAAGATAAGGTCCACCAGGAAATCAACAGTATAAGAATTGATAAATTGTGTAAGTACTGTATGAGCAACAAATGATATTTGTGCAGTTCTTTTTTCCTCTCAAAAAATCCTAGAGCATTTAATTCCATTATTTGACACTGAAGTACCGCCACCTCTGGGGTGGAAGCCAACAGCCATTCAGCATCAAGGACAGTGCCATATTTAAGCAAGATAGATGCACAGAGAAAAACCATCTGTTATCATGCCAGTCAATTTGTAGATACAAGTAGACCCATCGCAAGTTATGACAAACTCGTGTGCCAGAGCCCATTCTAGTGTTTCTAGTAGAGTAAAGCAAGGGTAAGGACATGCCCTACTGGTGCTGTCAGCTTTCCCAGGAGGACTCTTTGCACTCTGTGATATCACTATTTTAACCTCGTAGCCTGCACAATGGACTGAGCAGATCTGATGTTGTCAGTTAGTGGATCCCCTATTTATAAGGGCATAAAGGTAGGCATGACAACTTTTTGTTCAGCTCTAGTCTGTGGTTTTTGCCAAAGTCTTGAGCCAAAGCTCTGGAGGAGGAGTGCCCAGAAACATTTGGCTCTAAAATCAAGCTGAGGGATCTCTGAGTGCCAAGTTGTAGAAGCTTCATGGAGTCTCTGTGACCAAAACTGTGGAAAAGGAAATTTGCTCTTATAGATCAAACATTCAGAGTAGACTAAACATCTTTGACAATGAGACTAAGATTTCATGGTGAGGCAATTCTGCTCCATAATTTTTCAGGTTTAAACGCCTTTAGTTCTTCTAAGTTCATTTCTCACCAAATTATTTTCTCAGGACAGTTTGTTTGAACACAATAAGGCATCTAAGCTTCAACTACAGCAGGACTTTTGCAATACAAGTGCCAGTGTTATAACACCTTATTTTCTGTCATGGAGATTTAATCAAATTCACTAAAATGATGAACTGTAAGAGAGATTTTTCAATAATGTATGTTAAAAGCGTCCTTATGTAATGACTTAGAAGTGGGGAGTGAAAAGATGATAGTGTGTTTCAGCATACAATATGCTGTGAAGGATTAGCTGAGCTATTGGGAAGCCCACACAGGTTTCTACTACCCTCAGTGCTTGTGAGTTATTATGATCTTGTTTGTTTCTCTGATAAATTCAGTAAACTGGGGTGCAGTATATCACACAACAATGCCGTATATCATTCCATTCTCTAATAGCAACATAAAACAACCATTGATTGCAAAAAGGCTCTTTTAAAGATTCACTACACTGTTTGGCATTTCCAAATGTTTTTATGTTGGCAAGCTAGTATAATAACTCATATGGGATCAAAATGCATATAACTTATTCCAAAGTATTCCACATGCTAATTAAGTAAATAGAACTGCCTCCCCCATCAAAAGCAAGTGTGCTTATTCTTCAGAACATTACTTCACTTCTACTTCTACATTTTATGTATCATTCCAAGCCTTCTTCCTTCACATCCACCATTCATATTCCTGTTCACTGACTCTCTTGTTACTGTCTCTGACTTCTCATATATTTAAAATATTAAAGTGAAGCAAGGTAATGAGTCACTTTTTATCTCTCCACAGAAGAGAGAGGAATATGACACATTATGCACTGATCTTACTAAGAAAAGTACAGTATATGTGGAAACTATTTTTTGTTTTTATTTAATCTTTATCAAAACTGCATTGCACAAGTCTTCTTTATACTCTGGGAAAAAAGAATAGAGTAAAGCAAGCAAAGACAGGTGAAAGAAGCAGTAGCAGTGATACCAATTACAGCATTTTTGCAGTTCACTTCAGGGCACTGTATACTTCACTGCAGCTTGAAGATAGTCATGTCAAAAAAATAAATGTATTAATTTCAAACAAAGCAAGTTTCCTCTTGATGTCCATATGTGTAAATCCCATTAACTTTACTCATCTACATAAAGCAAGGGAAGAACAGACCTCTTAGAGTTAATTGTATTTTCACATTTGAAGCCAGAACTACAATCTGCCATTAGTATGTTTATGGCTCACATATTTTTGCAGAGAGTAGGCATCACTAGTATTTTTACAAACCACGAATAAGGGTTGATCCCCAAGCTGACATTCTGGGACATACCTTCTGCAGAAGACAGAGAGGCTAAGTCTGTGTATGTGGGTCTCTCTTGCTGCAAGACTGGAGAGCCTTTTCAACAGGCTTTCATTCTGAATTGGTCACTTGCTTAAGAATTGGTGGGTCTTCACACCTACAGTGCCTCAGGAAGAAAACTGCAGTACAGGAGAAGAGCACACAGTGAAGTCTGACACAAGTGATGTGCTGGGGCTAGGGGCCAAGTAATCATTCCCGCTAAGAAATTTTCAGAGGAGTTCACTCGGGTGAATATAGTCTTTGAGGTACAAATCGTTCACACCCCAACTTGTGGCTATAATTTCTTGTGCCAGAGGAACAGCCAAAACCAGCTGCTCCACGTTGTCTTATTAGATCTGCCATTTTACACACAGTAGCCAAAGACAAAACAGGCAGTTGCTTGGCAGAAGCTTGGGGCTGCTTGGCACTGCCACAGAAGCATGCTCTTAGCTCTTGCTGTGGCCAAGCCCAGGCACAGAGAGAAGGAGAAAGAGATGAGGAGGAGGAGGAGGGAGGAGAAGAAAGAGAAGACAGAGTACAGGCTTTGCCAAGATTCATTATTGCAACAAGATTTACAGGTTGTAGTTAGCTTTCTAAGCAGGTAGTAACGCAGTGATAGAGAGGGACACGTACTTTATCTGAATCTCTCAGTAGTACTGTGTGGTCCTAGAAAGCCATAGTCCTATGGCTTTCTATAAAGAAGGGAATCATATCATACCCAGGCTCCTCTTGAGTCTGGAATCCCATGCCTGGATTTTTTTTGTGAAAACAGAGTACTGTATTCTGTGCAATAGCAGAGAGTTTGGAGTAAAAGACTTGTTTCTAGTTATGCCCATCCCAAGCTTCAGTTCAGACACTGCTCATGATTAAGTACCAGTGTAACAATACCTTTCCCTTTATCTTGTCTCTTTCAGACTACATTCCTACAAAACAAACAGCCTAAAGGCAGGAGACAGTTGCATGCATTGACTTCCTCTTTACAGTTTGAGCTACAAAGGTGGAACTGTAGTAAGCAAGGCTGGCTATGGATCTTCCACTTCAAGATAATGAGATATCAACTTGCTGACATGGCATAACATTAGTACTTTCCTACTTATCTATGTTGGTTGAGATGACATTAATCTACTCCAAACAATATCTCCTAACTCCCACTGCAGAGCTCTGTGGTCCCTTGAGGGGAAGTCACAAACACACAAATCCTGCTGAAAGAATTTCTTTCTTTAAAGAAAATGGAGCTACAGGTTTTTTTCTTTACTTCCACATCACCTGTATTTTCCTGAGGCCACTGTTAATAATCATAAAACCCTCACAGCTTCTGGATATTCTGGCAACACTTGCATTTGGATACCTCAAATTTATCTTCTTCCCCTGAGACTTTTACTTGGTCATTGGGATCCATCATGAAAAACGTGCCAGCATCACTTTCTGACTAGGAAAAGCAGGCTGATCTGTGGAGCAGATTTGACACAGTCAGGGTGGTGAGGCTGGATGCCAGCCACTTCTACCACGAACGGTATGCTTGGTTCAGTTCCCTTGCCTGCTCAGGGAAGGAAGAACTGTATTCACAAATTCAAGCATTGCCTGCCCAATTGGTTCACTTTCTCCAAGGAGGCTTTTATACATGTGACTAAGCTTAACTGCATGATCAGCCTTCCTCAAGACACAAGAGAATTTGGTTCACCACACCCATCTAAGTCTAACTTAAGTGCTGAAGGTTGAATGTCTTGCCAAGGTTTTCCTTCTGTAGGCTTCAGGAGCAGCACTTGGACTGAAATGAACTGAGCAAAATATGCAACACTTTCAGCTATGTACAGTAGAATTGGCTAGGCCGAGCTTTAGAATGTCCATTCCATATCCTGAAACTTTGAAGAAGAAAATACTGGCCTCTGAGTACTTTGCCGAATCACAAGTGGCTGTTCTTGCGGAGGACAAGAAAATTTATACAAGAAATTATGGAAAGTGCACAATGTTGTCTGAAAGTATATTCAAAACTTACTCTTCCTAAGGTATTTACTTCTTTTTTTTTCCAGTGCTGAGTAAAAATAAATAAATAAATGGACATGAATAAACATGAAATACATTCACATCTAAACCAGAATCCTCACAGTGAAGGCAAATTGGGGGCACTCCAAACAGTGTAGAGTTTTAAGAAGTGACAAGGGTTTCTCCCTGCTATATTTTTAACATCATTTTCCCCCCTCACAATGAAAAAAAAACAAAATCACCACCACCACCACCACCAACAACAAAACAGCTCATAACTAATCTCACAAGATTTCAGACTGAAACAGCATTCTCCAAGGTGTCTACCTGCATTGAAAATAAATCTGCGTATCCTCTAAAGATACAGGAAGTAACAACATCCCTGTAGAGAGTATGTAAGGCATACGTTACTAACATATATTCAAAAGTATGTGTTCTGTACAGAGAAGGAGGACATATAGGAAGTAAATGTGTGTTCAGGGTAGTGTAACACAACCCTCTTCTCTGCTATTCTCATCTCCTGGCATCAGGGTGGATGTAATTCTTCTCATGTATTATTGATAGGCCCAAAAGCCTGCCAAGCTAGCCTGCTTTTTTTGTGACAGACAAAGGAGGGTACATGGATGGCACCTCTCGCTGCTCCGGGCTCTGCTTTCATTGAGAACATTTTCTGCCTTTTCTCCAAGGGCACCCTCTGTCAGAGACTGCCATGCAATAAAAAAAAATATGGCTTTGAAGTCCAGTGAATAGAAACAAAATGAATTAGCGTTCAGGAGTTCGTGCAACCTGATTACAAAGGCCCAATTCAGTGGCGTCCTTCACACCTTTTCACATGTCCCTGCATAATCTCAACACATCTTTTAGGCTCTCTGTCTTTCTAATCCCCCTCTTCCCCACTCCCCCCATCCCTTTATTTCCTAATGCTTGCAGGTCCTCCAGGAAGACACAAGCACTTACAGTTGTTGAGTGATTAAATATTTATAATCAGGGCAATGAGTGAGGTGTTGAATAATAAATGCTAAGGTTGAGGCGGCCTTAGATAATTTCCGTAGATTTCTTCATCCACGGCATCTTTGATTCTAAGGCAAAATCCTTTTAATTAACAATTTTTTTCTTTTTTTTTCCCTTCTTTCTCTTCTTCTTTTTATTTATTTATTTATTTATTTTAACAGCTGTGACAGCTGATAGTCCTTTATCACTGTTTTGTTCATGAACCTTTAACCCTGAGACAGTGCTGGAGCTGTCATTAAAACCTTAGATAGACATGCATAACATTTACATTGGTTGTTGCTTGCTCAAATTTGGATTTGTTTTTATATATATATATATATATATATATTCATCTGCATTTTTACCCACATTCAGACAAACTGCTCTACATCAGCTAAGTATTTAGTGAAGAAACTAACATCTGTAATACATGGTCAGTCAGCTACTGGGGACAGTGTAGCACGTTGTGATAGGGACGATGGATGACTTATATAAAGCTTCTTTATGGAGCTGTAATTGTAGATAACAGTTACAAAGCAGACAGAGCAGCTAGATTATCCACAGGTTTCTCTTGATTTGAGCTAGCACTGAATTTAACCTTTAATATCTCTTATTGCCCTTCTTAGTCTCACTAACCAAATGCATTGGAACTAGAATTCTTTCAAATCTGATTAAAAAAAAAAACAAAAAACCAATAGTCCTTGATTCATTTGAAAATTTCAATTCAGAAAAAAGGTTTCTTTTTCTTTAAGAAAGATTATGCACACTATTGTTATAGACAAAAACTCATAAAAGCAATGCTTCTTGAGATGAGAAGTCCTGCTGCAAGAAAAAATAATTTTCCTTCACCTCTAACCTTTGAGTTACGGTCACTCTCATGACTATGCAGGAGGCTGATTTGTTATTTCTGAATGCTGTATTTGGCTGAGAACTGACGGAATAACAGTCAAAGTAAAATATAAGACAACATTTTCTGTGAGCCAGAGTTTGCAACACCAACGTGAAATGACCAAAGAAAAATGTGTCCAACAATAGGATTTGGGAAACAGTAAAAGTCATCTGACAATTAACAGTGTCAGAGGTGACTTAATCTGGAACATAAAATAAACTGTTAGAGAAGCATTAGGCGCTGTGGTCTGTCTCCAATTATGTCACTCTGTTACGATGAGTTTATCACTAACTCCTTTCAGAATGGATATTACTGTCTTTCCCATGTGACAACATGATTCTGAATGTTAGAGAACAAATGGTCTACAATATTTTGAGCCTTTTAAATCTGAAAGGAACTGTAAAACATTCAGAATCCAAAGAAAATTAATGATTTCTCCCCACTGCTCCTTCCTTCTTACACTTAAGTCTGGATGTGAGATGGGCTCTCTCCCACAGGCCACAACTCGTTCAGGACGTACACACCTGCTCCACGTGTGCAACATTTTCTGCTCTTTCTTAGATATGCTTTCACACAGGTGAGCACAGCTGTGTCTGGTGGTCCACCCGTTGCTTTCTGCAATTGACTGTGGCCAGCACAGGGTTGCAGTTGCTCTCAGAGGGGCCAGACCTGCAGTCTCCCTGCAGTCTATACCTTTCCATGGTCACCCAATGCAAGCTATGAAGTTTAGCAATAAAGCACATTTTGAGAAACCTGTAATCTACTATGCTTTGGCTGGACAGTGGTTAGGAATATTTGTACTGATTTATTCAGTTGTTTAACTTTCTTAGATATAAATATAGATCAAGTGAAATTAAGTTGTCTGCTTAAGCCCAGCCACTGAAATACAAAAGGGAATAGGGGGCTGAGTTTAAATCAAAACATCATCACACTAGTGCTTTTCTCTGCAATGAAAACAATACTACTGTTCTGATCATATTATCTCCTGTTGTCATATTACCTATCATTATATTAGGTAATTGGAAATAGTGTGACATACAAAAGAAAGCAGGACTGGTGTTTCAAGGAGGAAAATTATGACAACCTGGTGTACTGAGTAGGTCACCAGAGATGAAAATATTTGCTCTATTTACATGTACAGCTCTAAACACCAAGGGAGTGCAACAGAAGTGGTAAGATGAGTTTTCTGAATAATTTTTTTCTTCTTTTTACTGAGTGCTGTTTATATTGCAATCTTTTCCTCCTACCCTGTTTCATCCACCTGTTGCAGCTCACCAGGCTTCAAGACCTCAGTCCTTGGAAAGTCCACATAAATGTTTAGTGAAGTATACTGTCCATTTGTTTCCAGAAAGCTGGGGAAAAACAAAGAATCTTGTACAATGATGTTTGCAGGAACTAGTTTGGATAGCTAACTATAAGCATCCCACATCTTTGTAGCAATTTCTGTGGAATCTGTCCTTGTGATAAGCCACAAAACTAATGTGCTCTAACTAATTTGATTTCTCACATCTTTTTGATATTTGAATAAGGAAAAAATCATCCCTAAATCTTTTTTTTTTTTTTTTTTTTTTTTTTTTTTAAGCATTTAAGTTTTGTTTTGTCGGATTCTAGATCCTTCTTCTCCCTTTTCACAGTATTTCCCAGTTCCAGAACTGGGTGCTTTGAAATCTTTGTAATCTTCTAGCCGTAAAGTGCATTAAATCTACTGGTTTCAGTGGAGTTGCTTCTGGTTTTCAATTATAAAGAGAGGTCAAAGATGAGTACAGACTACAAAAGAAAACAATTTATAGCACCTGTCTGTATTTTGGTGTATATAAAGATATTATGGAGTTAAAGCTGTGCCATCCATCTAGAAGGGCAGAAAGATGCCTCAAAATACACAAGATTTGTTCCCCTCCTAATATATAATCTTCTGCCCTGAGTCACCTGTAACTCTTACAGCTGAATCTAGTTTTGAAACAGTTAAAACGTTTTCAAGGAATTTCTCTCCTAATGAGGACCATTTGGTCTGTATATGTTGTATTGCATCCTCTGTACAGAGTGAGTAGTGTAAGTGATTTCATTGGGCTGTTTAGCTTTGGAAGGAGACAGTGCAGTACAGAGAACTTGTAACTAGACAAAATCTTAGGTCTTTGTCTCATTCTGCCACTGATTCGATAGGAGCCTTTTTCTCTCCCCACTATGCTTATTTTTTTCTGGAGCTGGAACCACCAATTCACAGCCATTTAAACCTTTCCTACCAGATACAGTCAGATCTCAGGACTTCTAGGTGACATTATAATCTGAAATCATGAATAACAATAATAAAAACAGCAGTAAGATAAATACCTCGTGAAAAAAGATATTTGGAACTCTACTGTAAACATCTGAAATTCAAGAGCAACCCTGAGATTTATTAACCAACTTCACTTTGTGAAAAGAAAATTAAACAACTTACGTGTTTAAATTATGCAAGGGGATCAACACAAAATCTATATTAACGTTTGAATGTTAAGTATCTCTCTTAATAGTATACATTCATGTAACAATTTATGTTTCTCAGTTTCCCTCTGTCAGACTCATCTATACACCAGCTTCCAGGCACCCTGGAATAGGGCATTAGAGATGTAGCAGCAGTGTGCATGCCACAACCAGAGCAGTGGATGGTAAAAGGTTATATAGAACTGCCTTGTAGTTTTATTTCCTCTCCCCAACAAGAGGCGATAGCTAAACCACCAACAGCTAAATATATATGTCACCAGATGCCAAGGCTTCTGATAAGTTCCAGGCATGTCTTTCCCAGTAGGGGCCACTACAGAGCATTAAATAGGAAGATTGGGAAGAGAAAATGAGCACAGCATAACAGAAGGAACCAGGTAAATATGAAAAATGCTTCACTGGAAGATTAATTCTTCCTGTAGTCCACCGTTAAAGTAATAAAAGGTTTATGATTCATTTCTTACATTATAATGGAGGAGGCAATTAGTAATTACTGGATTTATAGTATTTGTTGTGTTAACTCAGCCAATAAAATACACAGCAAAACTGTTTTTCTGAAGCACATTCATTGCAAAGTAATGTTCTTGAAGCATTAAAAATGCAATCTAGTGCACTGCACTTCATATGTTATTACAGAAAGAGGGATGGTTCTCCAATGTACACTGAGGTATTAAGAACTCCAATATTTTCTCCATTTTTTCTATGTTTTTTATTTTTTTATTTACTTTTTCCAAAGAAAGGTTAAACAATCTAACTCTGGTAATAAGATCTAGCACAAAAACCCACAGCTGCTTAATGTCTATTGTTAAAAAGCTAAACAGGCTTTCTCAGTCAAACTACTACATCTTTTCCCTTAATGTGCGATCAAGTTTGGCCTTTTTCTTGGAATGGGGGAATGACCACACTCCAGCTGTCTTCTCTGGCTACTGTTATTGCCTTCTTATCTGCTCTAAAAATACTTTTTGCTCCTACTGAAGTACTTTATTAAAATAATATTTCCTTCAGCAGTATTTTTCTCTGTCATGAATCAGAATTCTATTATTATACATTGCCCAGTTGCAAGTAAAGGTTTATGTTCTGGCTCTGCTACAAAGCATGTTTTATGTTATAACTTCTCAAACTTTTATAACAAAAACTAAAGAATGTAATTTCTTTTACTTTCTTATATCTCACCTTTATATTCCTAGGAGCTCAAGAAGTAACTAATTAATTAATTTGTAAAGTATCCTGTTCCGTTATTGGGCCTCTGTCCATGAGCTAAATTAAACATGTAGAATAATAGAAGACACATTATTTTCCATCCAACAAACACAGTTGTCTTTTGCTTAAGCCAAAGGAAATTATCTAATAATCTAGTGGGATCCTATTGACAGGGAGGGAAAATGGAAAGGAAATAGAATGTGAAGAGATGAAGTTTGAGGAACCACTCTACCTTTTATGTTTAAATGAGCTGAAAAATCACGGTGAAGGGGATAACCTTCATGAAATGTAATGCTGCCTGTTCTACTATGGTTTCCATTCCCTGCTACTATGTTTTTCACTCCCTAAATATTTGTGTTGTACTTGCAACCATAAGAGTGATTTTCTCTCCACTGAAAAATAAACAAAAAAACTTGAAACTAGCCATAGTAACCTAAGCAAGAACAGTCCCACTAAAATACTCTTCTAAATGTTCCTAAAACAGAACTAAGAGTTGTATTGTCGGATGGGGCACTCCTTGGGGTTGCATTGAAGACAGTTTCCCCATCTGAGTAGGTAGCTCTGTCAAATCAAAATAGGAAGCAATCAATGTCAATAGTTTCTATCAAAAGGATTTTTCTGACAAGGCAGAATTATCATAATTTGAAGTAAATTTCTGCTATGAAATTAAGTTCACTAGAATAAGACTAATGGGAATTTTCAAATGGCTGAATTACCAAAGTAAAATCTATTTCTTCACCTGAATTTTTTCTGTACCTTTGCCTTCAGAATTTTGCTTGATAACATTGATTTACAATTCCACTGTGAAAAACAAAACAAACACAAACATCACTCTCTCTCTCTTTCTCTCTTTTTATTTATTTTTTATTCTGTAGACCATAAAAGCATCTGATACAAATGAAAAAAACTGCTACAAGGGCAGTATTTGTTACATTGGAAGAAACTTTATAAACCTAGCATGAAAACAAACCCACAAATAATAGTAAATCATATTGTATACTCTTTTTCATTTCTGCCTTTACATGGTTTGAAACCTGATAAAGAGCTTATTTGCCTTAAAGCTTGGTTTTTTTTTACTAATCATATCGGTTAATCTAATAAAAGATAATGACTATACAAACTTTCTCCTCACACACATTTCACAGAGTCTAGATAGAGGGGGAAAAATTAAGTTTGAAAACCCTACTTGTGCAGTCCCATTGAAAGGATGACAAATTTGTCTGGATACAATATGCAATAAATAACCATATGAGAAAGG